>NW_008751810.1:119622-125025 GCF_000715545.1 Opisthorchis viverrini
AGAGTTGGCTAGTCGGCTTATCTGGTCGTCCTGTGAACCCGTGCATTTAAAGTGCCACCAGGCCTTGCATGTTTGGCATTGCATACCGCGTTTGACGTTCGACGGGCAGTTATTTCGTCCACATCTGCTGTGGTCCATCAACGGCTACAGCGGGCAATCGGTGTAAATTGATGTCATGTTTAGGATTAGCTGTAAAATAGGATGTGTGCGCAAAATATCAAGGGTTATCTCTCAAATGATTTGTCAGAGTAGTAAAATTTAACAATTAATCGTGTGTACTCTGTGAATAGATTGAACAACGAAAAAATTCACGAACTTGCACGAGGGAAAGACGAAACCGATTTCGAACTTACCGCGCCGTATACTCCCACCCCCAAGAAGTATGCAAATATAGTGATCGTACTATGTCCGGGGGCCAGCCATTCCTAATAACCGAACAGCTCGTTAATTAGATGGATGTGCCGCGTGCGGCTATGGACCAAGCGAGGTCATGTCCTGATTGGTCGGAACGCTAGCAAATCTGAATCAAGCATCTTTAGTTCGACGCTTCCCATCCCCTCGCGGAGTTTCTAGCAAGACATTGTGAAACACTGTGGTTACCCTGTGAATACAGTTTTATCAATCCTCCGTTACCTCCATAAATGTATGTCTGAAGCTAGCGTGCCATAGTGGGCGAAGCCAAGGTTCCGATACAGTTTTGCACGACCGTTCAGCAAGTCACAACAGATTATGTTCACAACTTCTGGGGCATACTCTGTTGAGCAAGTGTAGTCACCAGCACTGACCGATCGGCAGAATCGACCGCACACTTCCAGTCAGGGAATACTAAGACCGTGGTCCACCAAGCTCCTCAGTCTGTACGGATACTCAGTTTCACCTGGCGTCGGGTGGAGTCACGATTTCGGCCAGGAACCAGCCGCCGGGTCTCCAGCAAAGACATGATCCTATCAGAGATCCAATGGCTGGGTTGCACCGCAAACAGACGTCTCGGCTTTGAGTAGCGCTTTGGATAGCATGGACTCCGGCCATGCACTTGTACATGGCCGGAGTCCATGCTGATGTTCCAGAATGAGCGACAGGCCACCGATAACTTACGGCGATGTGGTCTGTTTGGATTCGGAATTGGCTTGTTGGTGGGCGAGACAGCTCAGTGATTAGAGCGCACATTCACTGACCGGAAGGCCCGTGGCTGAAACCCGACCTCTGTTTTTCGACTTCCCCCCTCTAGGTTGGGCAACCCGGCGGTATCCCACCCCTCGTGCTTCCTTCAGGTGGTATGGCAACTAGCCACCGAAAGGGTGCTACAGCTAATCAGTCGTTTGTTGTTGAGAACCACGTCAAGCCGTCCCAGAAATTCACAATTTAAAGGAACAGTCTACGATTGGCACACATCTGTGGTAAGCGATCTTCGTTGTCCGTGCATCTTGTGTTCAATCCAAGATGATCACCCAATCGGGCCTCATCAGTGTTTAGTTTACCCCTGGGAGTTCATGTCACCAGCAACCACGCGATATCTGAACTTTTAGTCTGTTATAGAATTGCACCTAAAGCGTCATAGAAACTGATCTTGACAGATTCAGACTTATAGTCAATTGGGGCGTAAACAGATGCAGTAAATAAGGTGCGATTGAGCTCACTTCCCCTAGATTCCCTTACAGCCGTTACCAAACAAACTGCACAGAGGCGACTATCAACGAGTATCCAATCGGGCAGAGACGCTTCCGCTACCCACCCTAGCATATCCATCTGCGGCGGCCTCTGCATCACCAGAGGTGCGCAGCCGAAACGCGGAATAGAGCGAGGGGGCAGTTAGTTTGACCACAGTACTTGTGTCCTGCATCCTTGTTTTTGACAGACAGCAATGCAAAAGGAATCCAGCGTACGACCAAGAGCCGCCTGTTGACCTGCTTGCTGTAGTGTGCAGATATTCAAGGGGTGTAAGGAGACAGGCTTTCGGGGTTTGAAAACAGACTTCTTAGTGTCTAGGGTTGTGACTTAACTCGGACGTATAGAAGCTGCAGCTAAGTGTGATGCAGGGCAGGCAAAACGGTCAGTCCTAGTGCCGGGACCTGTGGAGAACGTATTCAAATTTGGGTGGGGAAGGGTGGAAGACGGAAAACGTGAAAGGAGAGGCGTCTGCAGTAGCATGTTTTCGCTTACCCGCCCTGCTGTATGCAACAAGTAAGGCTAACTGGATGCTGACGCCACGTGACGGCCGATGTGGCATGAGAGTTTTGTTAGCTGTAAACTTATGAGGGCTGTGATACTGCCAACGGGCCTACGCCTGGGCAGGAGGACGATTAGGGTCCTCAACCAAAGCCTTTGGCTCAAAAGTCTAACCACAAGGCAGCGGTTTTGGGCTGGAAATGCAAGTACATTACCATTTTTACGGAACACGTCGCCACACGTGTTCCAACCCGGATGGCCAAGACACTGCCTTTTTCATACCTGTACCCAATGACCGACCTTGCATGAGACTCTGTGAGTGTCGCGCGGACACCCCCATTGTGGTTCAATGGGTCGCCGAAGTACACAAACCGCCACACCACGGTAAGGTCCAGTCTTTCCGTGGGGGTGTATGAACACCATTACCTTCACTGGATGAGATACGCGTAAACTCGTTGATATGTGTTCAATCACCACAAGGAGAGAGATGACAGATGAATACAATGCCTTCTTTTCCGCCGGAAAACGAACATGGGCGTAATGTGGATTGCGACTTTTAAGTTCGGTTTCCGCAACGACTGTTTCATACTTTGAGGCACTGTCAAAGCTGTCATCTTGCCGTGGTGGTGTGGCTTTTGTGCTGCGATGATCCTGTGGGCTATACTGGCTGAAACTCAGTTCCTAAAGGTCCAACCATTCCAGGAAGCCCAAAGGGGCGCATCTCGATGAAGAACAGTGAGTCCCCTTACTGCGAGTAATCGTATTGCTAGGCGGTCTGTAGGTAAAGTCGTACTGTGCTCTGCGGCCGGAGTGTAAAGGCAGGAAAGTGTTTCCTCCAAATGACCAGAATGTCCATATTTATGGAAGCGGCGATGCTGCCTTCCCCCGAGGAAGGACAGGTTAGGAAAGGTAGGACCCGAAAACCACACATTCCGGTAGCCCAACGGTTGACCGTGACCGCCGGCGTATTATTCAATACGGTCGAAATACGTTTGAAACCAAAGAACCCAATGCTGTTCAAAAGGCACCTGCTGTGCGCAGCGGCATCATGAGTGAGACAGTAACGCCCTACTCCCTGCGCCCTCGGGCCGGGCCTGCCTCTTACAGCCAAGTAGGCTAAACTATTTAGTCATTGGCTCCGGGAAGGTTCCCCAAGAAAACCCTAACAACCGCCGTCTCGTGATCCAGCCTTTTGAGTTAGAGGCTAGTGGTAGGGCCCCCTAACAAAACCCTACATTCTCCCACTATGGTGGTTGATCGGATGGCAGTTTCTTTGCTCACCGGCTTTCCTCAGTTCCTTCCAACCCATCGTACAGTGCAGTGCTATCAACCCACCTGCCAACCCCTTAACCACTCTTCCGGGTCTCAACCATCGCCCAGAAAAATAAACCAAAATTATCACCTTCTAACCTCAAAAGATCTGATCGATGTTGCAGCCTTCAATGTCCGTACTGTATGTCAAATTGGGCAACGGGTCTCCCTTGCTGAAACCTTACTTCCCCTCTCTTGTCCGTACTGTCAAATTGGGCAACGGGTCTCCCTTGCTGAAACCTTACTTCCCCTCTCTATCGATGTATGTTGTGTCTCCACAACACGCACGCATGCCCCCACTTCGATCGTGCTCCTCAAGCCGCTTAGGGTGAGCCGGTTCTCTGATTAAGATTAACGCAGGTCGATGCGGTAAACGGTGTTTGTCGTATCAGTATACGCCCCAACAGGTAGCAATTCTGAAACTAAACTGGACGAGTTTTATCAACATCTGTCACGACTACTTCGGTCGGCAGGGACGACGGATGTAGTAATCCTGGCGGGTGATATGAATGGCCAAGTTGGATGACTAAATCCGGGAAAGCACAGTTAGGTGCTCGATTTAGAGTCTATGGTGAGCGTACGGATAATGGAGAGCGGCTTCTTCAGTTATATGCAGATCATCGTCTGTTCCTGGCCAGTACGAGCTTCCACACCTACCACAAGACAGTCGTGGACTCAGTCGGACCATATGGCCATCAGTCGCCTATGGAGATTCTCAGTTAAGGATCATTGTTCCTTCTGGGGTACGCAACTTGACTCCGACCACGCCATTGTGCGAGCCTGCTTATCACTTCGCTTTCCGCCTGCACTACGCGTGCCGAAAGAGAGCAACTGCGTTCATCCACTTCGACAAGTTTCAATAGCTGAAGAGTTTCAAGCTGACCTGGCTAGAAAGCCACGAGAAACGCACAGTCATGTAGACGAAGGAAATTGCTTGGAGGATGAATAGAAGCGGGTTAAAGAGGCGATGCTGTCAGCTCTCAGAACTTTTGTCCGATCCATCTGACTCGACTCAGTGAACACTGGATATCTTCGAGATCAACAGATCTTATTGCTGACAGAAAGGCCATATCAGCAATTGGCGACTATGATGGCGCATGAAGATTCCTCAAACACCGAATAATCAGGAGCTTAAAGATGATGGTAATGATGATAGTGATGATAATGATGGTGAAAAGGAGAATGAGTCTGAGTCTGAGCAATGAAGGTGAGAATGATGATGTTGTTGGTCCTCAGTACTTCAGTGAAACCTTTTTGATTGAGGTGAGCCAAGTGACAGCCGCGTCCTGAATTTTATTGTCGCGCCCTTGGCAACCGCGCCCAGTGTGTATTGGGTGACAGCTTAACTTAAAGGCCGTGTAGTGAGTCAGATCCCTATGGCCCTGTGCCTCCCTAATTCTTCATCGGAATTCTCCCGAACAAAGTGGTTGCTGTTGACTAGAACACGGGAACTTGTTCCTTGCCTCTAGTAGCACCTTTCGGAAGTTCGGATTGGTACAGTGCTACGAAGACGCCTACCGATTGACTAACATTGCTGCCTCCAATGGTTCTGCGATACCTCACACGCTTTCAGTATCCTGGGGGAATCTATGCACCTAGCAACCCAACGACGGTCACACCAACAGACCACATTCCAGTGGCACCCCGATGATCGACTGTTGAAAACTGTAGAGGTTCAGTTCATGCTCTTGAGCGTGCTCCGCAAAACATTGGCCTGCCAAACAACCCCCCCCCCAACTCTCGGACGTGACCACTAGTCCAGTAATTGCTGAAATGCTGTTGAATCCTTCAATTTCATTACTCCAATCACAGAGTGGTGTACAACATGTCGCTCCGTCCCACCTCAGATTTTCACGTCGCAGCGCCAGGAAGATTGGATATCCGTCAGAACTACCCGCCTCCAGCTGGGTGCTCAGCCATGTGTAG
>NW_008751810.1:125228-138887 GCF_000715545.1 Opisthorchis viverrini
TTGAAACTCGCGACAGTCCTGATAAACCTAACGTGACAGGTTTAACAATCTTGTTCAACGCAAAAAAAACAGTGAAAACGAAATTAGTTCGTTAATGAGTGTATATTCCCTAATTTCGGGCAATTTGGTTTCAAGTGGAACATAAGGTTGACGGAAACCCGGGGACTGCGCCTACCTGATGAGCCCCAAGTAGGGCGAAACCGGTCTTGGGCTGTCAACGGATTTTCAGCAACCTTATGAGTAGTACTGGTGGCTGATCGGATTGCAGTTGATCTGTTCGCCGAGCTTGGCAATTGGCTTGCAAACGTTTCGTCCCCAGTGGAGGAGACATCGTCAGTGCGCACGATGAAACGTTTGCAAGCCAATTGTCAAGCTCGGCGAACAGATCAACTGCCATCCGATCAAGCACCAGTAAACATATCCGAGCTACCTATATTTCGACAAATCCTCCCACTGTCTTGTGGATCAGACTTTGGAGTCAAAGGCTCAAGTTGGAGTACCCCACCTAAGCTCCCTTCTTCGGTCTGGGCAACCGGGGAGTATCATTCGCCCTTGCAGCTCTTTGCTCACCGGCTTTCCTCAGTTCCTTCCAACCCATCGTACAGTGCAGTGCTATCAACCCACCTGCCAACCCCTTAACCACTCTTCCGGGTCTCAACCATCGCCCAGAAAAATAAACCAAAATTATCACCTTCTAACCTCAAAAGATCTGATCGATGTTGCAGCCTTCAATGTCCGTACTGTATGTCAAATTGGGCAACGGGTCTCCCTTGCTGAAACCTTACTTCCCCTCTCTATCGATGTATGTTGTGTCTCCACAACACGCATACAAGACTCCACTTCGGTCGCGCTCCTCAAGCCGCTTATGACGAGCCCATATGTTCCACATTTCACTCTTTGGACATCTGGTGATCCTGACGTGGTAACTACGGTGTGGAGCTGCACTCAGCCCCAAGGCTGAAAACGCCTTACTGGACTGGATCCCAGTAAAAAGTCGCCTTGGCGCTGTGCGGTTCTCTGGATCAATTAAGATTAACGCAGGTCGATGCGGTAAACGGTGTTTGTCGTATCAGTATACGCCCCAACAGGTAGCAATTCTGAAACTGAGAAGGACGAGTTTTATCAACATCTGTCACGACTACTTCGGTCGGCAGGGACGACGGATGTAGTAATCCTGGCGGGTGATATGAATGGCCAAGTTGGATGACTAAATCCGGGAAAGCACAGTTAGGTGCTCGATTTAGAGTCTATGGTGAGCGTACGGATAATGGAGAGCGGCTTCTTCAGTTATATGCAGATCATCGTCTGTTCCTGGCCAGTACGAGCTTCCACACCTACCACAAGACAGTCGTGGACTCAGTCGGACCATATGGCCATCAGTCGCCTATGGAGATTCTCAGTTAAGGATCATTGTTCCTTCTGGGGTACGCAACTTGACTCCGACCACGCCATTGTGCGAGCCTGCTTATCACTTCGCTTTCCGCCTGCACTACGCGTGCCGAAAGAGAGCAACTGCGTTCATCCACTTCGACAAGTTTCAATAGCTGAAGAGTTTCAAGCTGACCTGGCTAGAAAGCCACGAGAAACGCACAGTCATGTAGACGAAGGAAATTGCTTGGAGGATGAATAGAAGCGGGTTAAAGAGGCGATGCTGTCAGCTCTCAGAACTTTTGTCCGATCCATCTGACTCGACTCAGTGAACACTGGATATCTTCGAGATCAACAGATCTTATTGCTGACAGAAAGGCCATATCAGCAATTGGCGACTATGATGGCGCATGAAGATTCCTCAAACACCGAATAATCAGGAGCTTAAAGATGATGGTAATGATGATAGTGATGATAATGATGGTGAAAAGGAGAATGAGTCTGAGTCTGAGCAATGAAGGTGAGAATGATGATGTTGTTGGTCCTCAGTACTTCAGTGAAACCTTTTTGATTGAGGTGAGCCAAGTGACAGCCGCGTCCTGAATTTTATTGTCGCGCCCTTGGCAACCGCGCCCAGTGTGTATTGGGTGACAGCTTAACTTAAAGGCCGTGTAGTGAGTCAGATCCCTATGGCCCTGTGCCTCCCTAATTCTTCATCGGAATTCTCCCGAACAAAGTGGTTGCTGTTGACTAGAACACGGGAACTTGTTCCTTGCCTCTAGTAGCACCTTTCGGAAGTTCGGATTGGTACAGTGCTACGAAGACGCCTACCGATTGACTAACATTGCTGCCTCCAATGGTTCTGCGATACCTCACACGCTTTCAGTATCCTGGGGGAATCTATGCACCTAGCAACCCAACGACGGTCACACCAACAGACCACATTCCAGTGGCACCCCGATGATCGACTGTTGAAAACTGTAGAGGTTCAGTTCATGCTCTTGAGCGTGCTCCGCAAAACATTGGCCTGCCAAACAACCCCCCCCCCAAGGATCATTGTTCCTTCTGGGGTACGCAACTTGACTCCGACCACGCCATTGTGCGAGCCTGCTTATCACTTCGCTTTCCGCCTGCACTACGCGTGCCGAAAGAGAGCAACTGCGTTCATCCACTTCGACAAGTTTCAATAGCTGAAGAGTTTCAAGCTGACCTGGCTAGAAAGCCACGAGAAACGCACAGTCATGTAGACGAAGGAAATTGCTTGGAGGATGAATAGAAGCGGGTTAAAGAGGCGATGCTGTCAGCTCTCAGAACTTTTGTCCGATCCATCTGACTCGACTCAGTGAACACTGGATATCTTCGAGATCAACAGATCTTATTGCTGACAGAAAGGCCATATCAGCAATTGGCGACTATGATGGCGCATGAAGATTCCTCAAACACCGAATAATCAGGAGCTTAAAGATGATGGTAATGATGATAGTGATGATAATGATGGTGAAAAGGAGAATGAGTCTGAGTCTGAGCAATGAAGGTGAGAATGATGATGTTGTTGGTCCTCAGTACTTCAGTGAAACCTTTTTGATTGAGGTGAGCCAAGTGACAGCCGCGTCCTGAATTTTATTGTCGCGCCCTTGGCAACCGCGCCCAGTGTGTATTGGGTGACAGCTTAACTTAAAGGCCGTGTAGTGAGTCAGATCCCTATGGCCCTGTGCCTCCCTAATTCTTCATCGGAATTCTCCCGAACAAAGTGGTTGCTGTTGACTAGAACACGGGAACTTGTTCCTTGCCTCTAGTAGCACCTTTCGGAAGTTCGGATTGGTACAGTGCTACGAAGACGCCTACCGATTGACTAACATTGCTGCCTCCAATGGTTCTGCGATACCTCACACGCTTTCAGTATCCTGGGGGAATCTATGCACCTAGCAACCCAACGACGGTCACACCAACAGACCACATTCCAGTGGCACCCCGATGATCGACTGTTGAAAACTGTAGAGGTTCAGTTCATGCTCTTGAGCGTGCTCCGCAAAACATTGGCCTGCCAAACAACCCCCCCCCCCACTCTCGGACGTGACCACTAGTCCAGTAATTGCTGAAATGCTGTTGAATCCTTCAATTTCATTACTCCAATCACAGAGTGGTGTACAACATGTCGCTCCGTCCCACCTCAGATTTTCACGTCGCAGCGCCAGGAAGATTGGATATCCGTCAGAACTACCCGCCTCCAGCTGGGTGCTCAGCCATGTGTAGCCAACACCTCCAATTTACGATGATTTCACCGCTCAATCTGGAAAATTGTATAGATTATTGGTCAGAAATGGTCTATTGCATGAACACGGCTATCACTTGGTGACTACTCGCAACTTTTTCAGTTGATTCGATCCACAACAATGTTGGTGAACACGTAGTCAATGAGTTTAATTTTCCTCCATCCCATGTCGGTGATGAGTCTAGGGAGTGGAGGTTTCTGCTCAAACGGAAGTAAAGCCTTTTGGTACATAGACTTCCTGCTACTCAGACGAAACAGGAGTGCTGAGACTCTGTCAGTTTGCCGAAACAGTTAAAAAGTTGGTAATGGGTTTTGTGTCAACGTGAACAGCTCACAGCTTAACCACTTAGCTCTCTCGGAATTGTACTACTTATAAGCGTCCTATGCTCTCTTACTGAGTAGTCTGTATATGTTTCCCCCCTTCGTCAGTGGTTCTGTTTGCGCCCGTGTCGCTGAACGCCACTTGAATGTAATCATATATTGTTCACTGGCAAGGGAAACTAATTTGGCTATTCCACGCCAAAGTATGCTTCTGCCTGCATACTTTCGTATACCACAGTGTATTTTTGTTTCCCTCTGCATATTACACAATTTTATCTTTTATGTCAACTAATGATAATTTGTTTCCGGCTTTTGTCCACAGGTTGAATTCGGTCATCTTTCTCACCATGGAGGTAGCTTTCGAGTTGGCCATGGAAGCTCTTGACGCTGGGGAAGTTCCGGTGGGCTGTGTATTTATCAGAGACGGTACGATTATAGCTAAAGGCCGTAATGAGGTATGTCTCTGCATCTGAAACAACACTTTTCACCCCTATGCCTTCAGCACTATTCACTAGTCCCGTTCTCCACAGGTAAATGCAACAAAGTGTGCTATTGAGCATGCTGAAATGGTCGCGATCAGACGATTGGAGCAATGGTGCATACAGCATCAACTTTCGCTTGCTGACACTTTACGTGATTCAGAGTTGTATGTCACTGTTGAACCATGCATTATGTGTGCTAGCGCTCTGAGATTTTGCCTCCCTGCACATCCAAAACGGTTTGTACTCATTTCCTTCTCCCGCTAAAATGCTTGTTCCACCTTAGTATTATCTACGGTGCCAAGAATGAAAGATTTGGCGGTTGTGGTTCAGTGTTCAGCATACACGACTCAGACTCAGCAACAACTCCGCCACTCATTTGTGTCTCCGGCATTCAAGAAGACAGAGCTGTTTCGCTGTTGAAGCAGTTTTACACTCAGGAAAATCCAAATGCACCCCCAGAACTACGAAAATCTAAGCCTTGCCTAAAAAATACAGGATCGATAAAGTGCTTACGTTTTTTTCACCTTGGTATTTCCCGAACTTCTTGACGTCTTAGTTTTGTTGGGCTTTTTTATCTGTCGTCCTTTTAGCGAAGCCGAATCGACCGAAAGTACTCGGAATTAGTGATCAGTCGTGCCTGTTACATGGATCCTTAGCATCATTTGAAGGTGTTCCAGCACGACAACGTAGACACTTCGAATGTAGGTTCATTTTGTCTTCATTTATCTTCCTTTTTGGGTATCAGGGTTAAATACAGAGGTTCCGCGGTAAGAATATCAGTCATTCGCGTCGTATGCTCATTTCTAACACAAAAAGAGGTCGCATCGTCAGAAACAGCACTTAATATGGGATATATATATATATATATATATATATAATTGACTTAATATGAGATTGCTCAGTAGATGCATCCCTTCCCAAGACGTTGGCCTACTGTTCCCAGGTCATTACGGCGAATGATTTTTTGAGGGAAATAGGAGAGATAACGGGTAATTTAGGTGATATTGGCACATCTCTTTCATTATTGTGAAGTTCATTGTCCACAGAATAACTATGCTTGACAAATTCCCACAAGTGCAAACTGATACTGAAGCTGTTTCTTCGTTTCTCTGCGTACTTTATTCCATGTCCGACGATTTTTTGCCAATGTCTGGCAACTGCCTGATGACTAGTTCATGTTGTATTCATCTGCTGGATTTTGTGTGAAAGGCGGCCTTTCGAAGTTGGGAACAGCTGCATGTGGATCCCAAAAAACCCACAGCATCTCTGCTGATTAAAAACAAGCTACTTTACTTTGTACAGTAGTATGAATAAAATCAGGTACTGTTTACTCTCCCATTATGTCTGGCGACTGCGAAATTCTGTGTTGTGATTTGCTTATAAATCAGCTACATTTGTTTTGCTTCTGTTAGGTGTGTTGGTACCGTCGATTCTGCACTATTCCCTGATATTAGTGTCACAAACCAACTACATTTTACCGTAATGTTGTTTGGGTAATTTCCCTGAAGAGGTCAGTCGCATCGGAGGTTCCGGATTGAGTATTTTTTTAGGGCGTCGTCGTTACTCAGGAGTGGCAGGATGAAAGGGGAGTTAATNTGAAGAGGTCAGTCGCATCGGAGGTTCCGGATTGAGTATTTTTTTAGAGCGTCGTCGTTACTCAGGAGTGGCAGTATGAAAGGGGAGTTAATTCACAGCCAAACAAATTTGTGGAAGCATGATAGTTAGTAATCCGGTACGAGTTCAAAGGTTGCACGAGTTTCTTTTGAACACAAAGTTCTGGGCGACATGTTCGAATCCCGATATCCTCGGCGAACTCTTATTCACTAGATTTTATTATTGCTGGTTCAAAGCAAAGGTTTTAGTAACTATGTGAGCTAGATAGCCTATAATTATGTTCTTTGTATACTTCGTTTGTTCACTTCTTAGGAATTTCACCATAATATTCATCCACCCCCACGTTCTACAATTGGAAGCGATGCCGATGTTGACCGGTGGCAGACTCACAAGATCTCGCATGACCATTCTTTAAATAAGTGCCACCTTTAGCTTTAGTGGGTCCGGTGGTTTTGGGATCATGTATTTAGTACCGAGTGTTTGTTCATCCTTCCAGGAACGATATCCTGTGTGGTCCTATCGTTTAATGGCCACTTAGGGAAGCCCCAGTGCTGTATCTGTATTCGGAAGGTCGTTTACGTACTTGGGAGCTCCATCAGCATTTGAACGACATTTGTTGAGATCACTGAGGTCGAGATAGCTCAATGGTTAAGGCGCGAACTTACTGACCGGAAGGTCCCAACTGGAGCCCAACCTCCGCATCTCGAATGCTCCTGTCTAGGCTTGGGTAGCCTGGTAGTATCTCGGCCTTTGTACCTCCTTCACGTGGCATGGTACCTAGGCACCGAAATGGTGCTACAGCTAGACAGCGTAATACTACGTTTAAATCGCTAAGTGGCATTTGGAGATGCCTCGATAAAGAACTATCGCTTGACGAATGATGATGCCAAAGTTATGCTGAAATCTAAGGGACTTGAGCGTGATGTCGTTCGTCGCAAGGTCGACGCTTAGCATCATCCCAGTTGTGTATGGGTTATCACTGATAAGCCACATTAAGCAATGTTCGAACACTTCAGAAATCCTGTATTGGCTGGCTTGCTTCCGACAGCTCACAGTTCACTGATGTTCGGATTCGTGACCCTATGTGGGTGGGGGGAGGGTGTGAAAACACCCGTGGAACAAAATAATGAACCCTTAGAAGGTGCGGGGCACTTTTCTTATACCGGGAGGCCAACATGAATGGCAGATAGTACTCTCTATGGAATGTCCTTTCGGAAGGTTTATATGTCTATTTTGAATTGCTTACCAATCTCATATTATACCTTGTGTAAGAAGCCGGTCGGACGCGGAATTATTTATTCCCAATTCCAACAAGCTAAGCATAACGTGGTGATTCACAGTAGATACAGGTCATACTACTCGCAATTTGCATCAGTAATCTGTCCGCTACACTGGTACCCAAGCGAATTTGTCGTTCAACTGTTTGAAACGCTATTAAACATCCTCATCTACAATGGCACTCAATTTTCAAGTGCGGTTTTTTAGTGTTTGGAAATAAATCAGATACAGTTGCATGTGCCCCCGCTAACATCACACCGGCAGTGTGTGCATCCTTGACTGTAACAGTTTGTCTGTGGACTCAAACTGCTAAAGATTCACAGCAGGAGGATCTGTTTTTTTTATTATAGATAGGCTGGACCATGCACAGATCACTTCTGAATGAGGACTGTCATTGTGGAACAAATGCCACATCGGCGTAGGATTATGTCAATTAATAGAACTGGTGGATAATGTACTCATCAGAACAGTGAGGATGTTTTCTGTTTTGGAGGAGATGCAACACGGCTTTTACCCTAGGATAGTAGTATGTACTGCAGGTGGTTGAACCGGTGTAAGGGAAACGGAGGGGGGAGTAACAGAATCCTCATGGTGCACAATCAGTACTGCGTTACCGACGTTTCCATAGTCTCCTTACTAACAGTGCATGCATCACGTTGGTGTGGGTTCACAATACCGTGAGTAGATCTCTCACGATCCCGAGTAAGGATTTCTTCTGCGGGAAGCAAATCACTTGATGTATCCCATAAGTTCTGCTCGGCCTGTTTTAAACTCTTGTCAGGGCTGTTCTCACTCATCAGTGGAACTGATCTGCCACGTACACTTCTCTTACCCAACCCCATCGTCACTACTCTCTTCAGATCGCAGCACGAAAGCTAATAGCTTCGTTTGTCTTGCATCACACTCGGCAACAGCATCTGCTCGTCCGTCAGACACCCAGAGATGAATTTTCAAACCGGTCATTCCGTTCTACCTAGCTGCCTCTGATGTTTTTACTTTGAGGCAAGCATGATATCAAGTCACTCTCCCGTCACTCCCGTTCCTCTCCATTGACGTATACCGTTTGTTAGAAACAATTAGGACACTGCAACTGAGCTGATTTCCCTGTGACTATACGTGCTTCAGGCTGCGCCTCTCTGGTGATGCAGGAGCCACTGAATATGCTGGGTTCGGTACTGTGCAGTGCTATCAAGCTCTGACTTGGTATCTTCGTCTTTGCGCTGTTCGTCTGTGAGGTAATCTCCAGAAAGCGGTCTGTTTATTTTTTATACACCAACAACCGGCTCTGAATCTGCCAGAGACAACTGTCATTAAGCTCTGGGTACTATGTTGCAACGGGCCAACATAGTTGTGTTTGTTGGTGACATGGGCGTGCAGGTGGGTTGCCTTGGCTCTAATGGGACCCAACTACGCAGTTGTCTTGATTTGGGTACAAGAGACACGCAGAACGGTGATCCCCCGCTGTTGATGTGTGCTGATCACAGACTGTTTATTTAAAGTTCGAAGTTTACAGAGAATTTCAACTGTCTGATCACCTAGTGTCAACCAGCTTCGGAACCGAACATGTCACATCCCTTCCAGTTATCCATGACCAGGATGGAGCACTGCCTTCTGCTCCTTTCAGAATATCATTACGGACTCAGATCATTCACTCGTTCTTTGCCCCTTTTTTGGTCTTCGCACACCTCACTTGACCACTGGGAACTTCATGAGCCCTGTAAACAAACGTCTCGAAGCCGCCCTTAGTGCCTGCCTACTGACCGATTTTCTGGTGTTACCTATCACTGGGGTAAGATACCCAAAGCCAAGACTTCTGTGTACGGCAGAATCCAGCTATTGGGTTTCTGGTAGTGCTACGGTTTTTCTGGAAACCCGAGGTCAGATTCTATCTGACGCCAGGTAAAGACGAGTTTATGTGTATGCTGGTGGCCGAAGAAACGGAAGGGGCTAAAATTGCTGGAGACGTCCGTGAATTAATCCATGTGATTTGGGAAACGCGTCTTTAACAGTTTCTTATCGTCGGAAGCATCAATGATTCTCTGATATATATCAAATAGGAACGTTTGTACAGTTAGGCAGCCACCTGATGCATCCCACGTAGGATGTCGCTCCTTAGCACAGACGTTTAAAGTGAGTGAGTCTTAAAAGTTTACGGACGTATGTCCCTTCACAAAAGTTACTGAACTTTATTTCCTTATAGCCTTTCACGAGCTCTGTTCGCGTACGGTAGTGAGCTCCTCAGTTGATGACCAACACGCTAGCATCCATTTAGGAGGAAGAGATTGTCCTGAACAATTTTGGTGAGTCGATAATAGTGCCTTTTTCAAAAAAGACACTCGGTAGACGAGGCAACTACAGGGATGTCAATCTGACTCTCGTCATAACAAGGCTTCTGGCGTCACCGATTTTTCGCCACGGCATGACGGAATTTCGACCACATCTTCGCACTCCATTCGGAATTGTAGGAATGCCACATGCACAGGGCGAGATGGCTCATTGGCTGGAGCACGAGCTTACTGACCGGAAGGTTCGTGGTTCGAACCCGACCTCTGCCTCTCGACTTTCCCTGTCTAGGCTTGGGCAACGTGGCAGTATCCCAGTCCTCGTGCTTCTTTCGGGTAGCATGGCACCTAGGCACCGAAAGGGTGTTATGGCTGAACGACTTACTACTTGTGCGCCAACCAAGAACTTGGTACGGCGCATTGTAGGTTCAAGAGATGTGTTATCCCATTCTTTGTTAATGAAGGCTCAGCGGTTGTCACCTCCAACGGGTTGGAGTTTCGCCGCTACTTTCTGTTACGTCGTTATAGTTTCCGGACTGCTCAGGTCTGTGCGCAACATTAAGTCGGTTACAAAATCTCCCTAAAGGTCCTGAGAGTGATTAACCGACCATATTGGCGCAAAATTTATCCAAGGCTTTCTCGCTACGGACTTCTGATCCGGGCGTTTCAGTCGCATCCGTTAGCGTTCACAATAGACACATTGCGCGTTGGCCTAATTACATACGCGATCATTGCGGGGTGCCCTAGCACCCAAATCCTATCGTGATAACTTATGCACCACTACATGCGGTTCACTGATTCCCCCGTTCAGTCATTCAGGGCTTTAGTCCCTGTAGGTGTAATTCAGGTCAGTCTGTCGAGTGTATCGCGCTGTTGCTTGGTTAAGACACCCAGAGAAACTGACTCGGACTTCGCACGCACCCGGCCACGGAGGCACCACTGGTCAAAATTAAAGTATAAGAGGGGGCTGAAGGTTCTGTTGCGGTATGTGACGGATTTTACGGATGAAGAGGGTGTGGAGGAGGAATTGTGAGAGGCTTTTTCCAGTTGGTGGGAATTGATTTCTCTAGTGAGGAGGTAGTCGTCTGGCCGTAAAGGAATGACGGATTCGGTGGATTCTTTCAAATGAGCTCCTCCGGAATATTCACCTTTGGGCCGATGGCTGTCTGGTACTCGGTAGTCGTAGTCTGGTCGATATATAGTTCTGGGACAAAACGTTCTGGGGATGAACTCACAAATAGGTGACCTTTCTGACGAGGCCGGGCGAGACGGCCGAAGTGGTTAGAGCGCGAAATTACTGATCGGAAGGTCCGTGGTTCGAACCCGCCCTCTGCCTCTCGACTTCCGCTGTCTAGGCTTGGGCAACCTGGCAGTATCCCAGCTCTCGTGCAACCTTCGAGTGGCATGGTAGTTAGGCACCGGAAGAGTGCTATAGCTGGACGATTCGATTCGATTCGACTTTTCTGGCGTGAAGAGGAGCGTAGTGCGACTAGTTAATATAATATCTACTACCAAACGTTATCATTGAAACCAAACAAATCTCGCGTTGAAGAAAACTAGCCGTGTAAAATAGAAGAACTTCTTTGGTCTGAGACGAAAGGTGATTATGCCACCTTTGGCGCGATTCTGAAAACGTCTCTATGTTCTTCAAAAGTCAGTTTACGGCTCGGCTAACCGGATATCGTGACGAAAACCATTTCCTAAGACATTCCTACGATCCAACAATCGAGTTTATTCCGACATTGAGAAAACTTGTCACAGATTTCGAATACCTCCTTGTAGATCATCTTTTAAGTTTTGGCTTTTTGACGCTTTTTGACAATCTGTTCTAATATTCAGAGCCACTTGAGAGCTAGCGTTCGTCGAGTGGGAGAGTCACGATGGTTGGAATAGCTAGTCCTTTGGAGGTTATCTGCGCACCCAACCATATGCAGATTAACAGGGGGAACGCGATAGTGTGTATTGGGAGGTGGGTATGCATGCATATTTCAACTTGTAATTGTTTCACACCGAATTACCCAATATAATTAAGTCGAAGTATGAAGAGGAATTTCACATTGCATACGAAGTGCCACTTCACCCCGTGATATATGTTTGGAGACGGCTTCTGACTAACACTATACCGGTTTGGAAATCGCGACATTCCAATCAACTACCTATCTACATCTACCATTCGCTTGCTCTTCGTACGAGCACTGTTCAGTCCGAGGCGGTGTAACTCTCCACAAGAAATTAGTGCGAGACCAGAAACTCTCCGTTTCAATGGCTTTCCTTAAAATGAAGTGAACTACAACCTTTGCCGTCAATCTTTGTGTTTCCCCCTATTTCAAGCTCTTAATGCATCCACTGGGAGCGACCCCATACTGAGATGTGCAAAAGAGCGCCTTGACTGGAACTTATGGTCAGAGATAAGGGAAGTTGTAGAGGAGGTGACCAGGTTGCTGCATCGTGGTGTATTTCGAGCGGCTGAGATTACCCGAATAAGACCGGACTTTGGATGACACAAACTAATGATGTTCGAAAACAAACAAACTCAAAGTCTGGGTAGTGGCGAAGTACGTTTTTGCTTTCAACACTTCCGTTTGTTCACGGAAAGTAGGCCGACGTATCGAAAGTCTATCAGAAGCATGTACGGTCCCCAGTTTTAAGTGGTCTTCACCCAGAATCAAATCTTCATATCAACCAAGTTCTGAGATTCAGTTGACCGGAGGATCACATTCTGCTGTCTAAAGTGCAGAGAAATTTTTTGAAGTATTACAGCCTATTTTTGATCATTTTTAATTGCATTCTTGAGATCGATGCGTCGGAAAGTGCGTTCGTATCACATGAGACTCTTCTTAATTGCCAACCGATCTCAACGTTGACTTGACAATTGAAATCGTCTACCCGAAATTCTGCTGGTTGAAACTTGGGCTGCCAGCTCACTGGCAACTACATTAGGGTATTCCTCCATCGCTGCTACAAGTTACCTTTAAAAGTTGATGTATGTTATTTCTAGCAAATATTTGCGAGGTTCTCAAAGTCACGCCATGTGCTCCACGACCCCACAAGTTGAAAAGGGGCCAGTGTCAGAGTCTGCGATTCTTTTCGCTTTGACACTTCACGCGGAACTCAACGGTTAACAAGTTAACAATATGACCTATTTATTTCTGGCATCTTCCACCCACCGGGGTGTCAATCACTCACAGCATGCTGAAGGGTGAAACTCAACATTTTGTCAGGCCGACATGTGCAGCGCATCTGGATCCGTTCGTGGTCGACTAAGACCAAAGTGGAGAATGAGAAGAGATTTGGGTCAAAGATTAGAACAGGAAGCTTGACTAATAAGAAATCGGAGGACCTACGCTGCTTCAACGGAACTGAGCGCATTAGCTTCGTAAACTATCATCTAGACCGGACAAATGTTTCTTCGCCAAATAAAACCACCAAATCCACTTCGATTTTTTTCCGCCGCGATCTCAGTTGAGTGAACCAGTCGTTCAGTGATTTACTTAGTACTGGACATTCATGTAGATCTCTTTTGAAGGGTTCTCTCCCCGAACTTGTTCCGGTGAGTAGACACCAAGAAAGAAAGGCACTCGGCCCGAATTTCGCTCTTAGTAGGGCTCAGCAGAGGCATTTATCCTTACCGATGCCGGGATTCGAATCCCAAACATCCGACATGCGAGGTGTTATCACTACTCTGTCGCATCTGATTTACTATGCGTGAACGGGTGAAGTTTATCCCACCTGAACAATGCGACTGGTTCACCCAGCGGCCTAGTAAAAGTACTGGTTGTGCCGATCGACTTTAGTCGGCGAGCTGAACCACCTCCTCGTGATGCCGACCGGGTAGCCTGGACGTCAGTCTGGGTGAGCTAAATGTTCAGCTACTCCAGACAGGGCCAACCACCCCGTTTGGTTTCAATGTGCGGGTTAATTTCGACAATGTATACTACGAATCATCTGGCGCCTCCGCACCAGTTCCAAGCAGTACACAGGAGAGACTCGTTGGGTTCACGTGTGAGGAATGTGGCAAGTGCTGCAAATCGAAAGCTGGCTT
>NW_008751810.1:142372-162488 GCF_000715545.1 Opisthorchis viverrini
CTCCCATATTCTCCTGTTACTCCTTCGCATTCATAGCTTGCATTCACTTCTTATGTTTGTGACCATGCTCTTCAAAAATAAATGATAATTGTACGAACTGGTCAAATATATACTACTTGCAATCCACCACCTGTGGGAGTGTGTCTGTAGGTTCCATTGTTAGATTGGCGCAGGAAGATGGGAAGTTTACACCAATTTGTCAAATCACCTCACAGTTATCTTTGTAATGTACTACTCATAAGGTTGCTGAAAATCCGTCGACAGCCCACGATCGGTTTCGCCCTTTTTGGGGCTCATCAGGTAGGCGCAGTCCCCGGGTTTCCTTCAAATTTATGGTCTACTTGAAACCAAATTGCACGAAATTAGCGAATATACACTCAGTCGCAAACTAATTTGATTTTTTCGAGAGACTCACCTGGAACCCAGCTGAATCTCTCGTTTGTGATGTTCTCAGGCAACTGAATGTTCTTTGTTGCTCTGAACGCCTAACATTTTATAAGGCACAACCATTCAGATGAGTTCACCAGGAGCAAAGAAAAGTCAGCTGATGAACGGACCGATTACTAAATTGCATTGGGTGTATAAAAAAGAAAATATTTTGCACAACAGGCTCAAACTACCGGGCTAAGTCAATCGGTAAATAAAGAAATAGTCATAAATAAACAGGTCGTGTGTGACGGCTGTCGAGGGAGGGTTACATGTACACAGTGTGCTACAATGGTGTTGGTTAGGCAGTTTGGAACGGCCTCAAAATGAAGTTGGCGGAAGCGTAGACCTGGGGTGGCATGTCACAATGCGATTGGCGATTGGAGCACACTAAACACACAGTAAAGCGCCGGGGAATTGACTTTTTGTTGAGGTTGGCCTTTCGCGTAGGGTTCGTTGTCCTTGACCGTGCGTTTATGGTAGACTTGAATATGTGCATGTACCAAAGAAAACACATTCTACCAATGCGGACAGTCAAGTATGAAACCATCAACCTCTTTTTGATTTAACTGAATGTGATTATGATAAATACCGAATTTCAAGGGGGCCACCAACAAAGAGGGGGAATCGGCGACTTCTGTATGTATTCCTGACAAGTATAACTGTGTACACACACATACACACAGGCCTTTGTAAATAAGGACTTCAAGCGTGGAACAGAAGAGAGCAGACCGTCACATTCACTGGTCTGACTGGAACAATGTATCCGGAACAAAACGACAGGATGCACAATATATCATGAGAAATCGGCTACTGTGTAACTGATCCACGAAAGTTTGTCGGGAGGATATGGTGCCGAAACAATGTGCCAATCAGGACAGCGTTGCAGAGAATCTGGCGTACAACGAGGTTGGACCAGGGTCACATGAACAGGTTTTGAAAGACATTGTGGCGTGAAAACCGACACGAACCGTCCAGGTCATGACGACGGTTGCCCGAAACCAGAAGAAAGTTGTGAGCCGGCCGCGACTGCCTGCTGCATAAAGTAGGCTGTGCAAGGTAGCAACAAAAGAAACTTGAATGGTTATGCTGACTAGAATTTGCATCAGTTAGATCATTTAGGAAGTTGCATCAAACAGTTCCTGCAAGGTTTGACTTCTTAGCATCTTCCTACTATAACAGAGTATTTATTTGACGTTCTGCATGCCTTTCTCAGGGATGCGGTATGTTTACTTGCGTTTCAGAGGCAAGAAGCACGCGTCGTATATACACTAGTGACTGTATTTGATCGGTATAGGAATTACTGTGGTAGAAACTTCAAAAATTCATTCCACGGGGACTGGCCAAAACACAGAGTTGGAAACTGTATGCGATCTTAAAGAATCTGATTGAATCTTTCCGACCAGATAAGAGCTGGTGAGTTTTTTCCACAAAGGTCACACTTGCTCCGTTGCGCTCTAGAAGCCGCACCCAGAATGAGATGTCATTCTCCTGGACAGCGAATGTTCCCTGTCATCCAGGATGTCTAATGCAGTGCTCGTAAAATACCCCTATCCAGTGAGAGAGTAACTTCCGCATGTTGATCCCTCTTTGTGAGGACTCCTACACTCATTGAACTGCTGAGAAGTGCTGCGGTGCCACCGAAGAAGAATACATCTGCGACCCGTCAAAACCCTTGAAGACGCGCGAGTCCTAGATAGTACAGCGGGTAGATAGGAGCTCTTGACCGAAAGGCATGTGGCTAAAATTTCAGTAGCCTCTGTCTGGCTTACATAAGCTCAAATCTTGTATTTCATGCGTGTTGCACAACACCCCGCATAAGCACCAAAACTGGATTGACAAGTGATTGGGTGATCATGCGTGTTAAGCCCTACACTGACAATAATTTTTCCACATACTTCGACATCGTCCAGAAATCTTGGGATGTCCCTTTCTGATAAACAGTATTTAAGATGCGAACACCAACCGAATGAACATCAAATGACGACTGATTTGGTCGTGCTAGGAAAATCTGCGGTGCCCTATACCTAAAGAGGAATGATTTTTTCCTATGGGTAACATCATTTCAAGATGATGGAACCCTAGCAAAACGGACGAAGAATGTTCCTGTAGACTTTCTAGCAGAGTGTCCCCATTCGAAGCGGTTTCTCCTTGATATATTGCTGTATCTTTCGTTCTCACAAAAACCACTGATGTTTTCTCTCGCTGTCTGAAACGAGAAATCGTCCGAACATTGAGTGCAGGATAATGACTCTAGTTTTTCGTCCGCTTACAAACCAGAAGAGGTGAAGTTGCCCTGGCAGAATTCAGTCTGTGCATGTACACTAGACACAAGTTTGCCCGTCAAAGAAAGCAAGACATGTGGTCATTGGATTGATTTCTGGGCTAAACTTCACACCAATCCAGTAAGCAAAAATGATGCATCAGAAATGCGGGAAAAGAATACTACCGGATTGTTTCACAAGCGGGACATGCTAGCCTCGCAAAAATACGTGACCTGTTTTTCGTGCAAAAAGCTTTCCCATGACATGTAAAGGTTGTCATGGGAAGCCTACCGGAGAGTGTTAACCAACCTAGCCAGGTGGGTTTCCTAATCAATAGGGCAAATCGGCTATAGAGCCCACATATTTCTACAGACTCGCGTTGTCAGTCAACTGAGCTTTTGAAAAACCTGGTTTTCTATTCACATCATCAACCAGAAATCACTGTGTAAAAGGTAGGTTTTTCAAACATCCGAGTTGGTGGTTTGAACCGGGAAGTGTCAAGTTATTAAATAGGTTTGGGAGGTAGTCAGTCACGTAACAAAAAGACTAGTTAATTTCATCGAATCGGCATTGATTTGTGGCCACCGTGGTTGGTCACTTTCTCGTCGAACAAACAACATAATTATTGACCTAAAGCTGACGGAAAATCAAACACAAATTGAACTCTTCTAGCACGTGCGTTTGCCTGCTTACGCGCCACATCTATTGTTCGAAGTTTTGTCCTTGAAATGTGATTCAACTTGACTATTGTGGGCAGAGACACCTGCTTGCTAGTCGTTACCCAAACTACGCGCTGTTTTGAGCTTTGAAGGCTTGGTTGTTCGGGTATCCGTAGCCCAATAAAGCTAAGCGATAAGTAAACATTTACTGAAACAGAGATGCGCCTAACGTGGATGGAGGGAAAGGAGCAGTGGATCTGATAATATCAACACCAATTTAGACAAGATCAAGTCCAAAAGAGTAAGCGTAGTGCGGAATATTTCGCTTAGTTGAAATGTAGTGGGGAAAAAACGTTAATTTGACGAGGCTTGTTGCTCGAAGTTCAGGCCACCGCGGTGACCTTCTTCAGAAGTCGGAGAACCAGAATTACAAAAAAAACAAAGAAAGAATTCAAGCTGATGGCTACCTCTACAAGGATATCACTGGAGTAGTCAAATGGACGCTCCCTTGTCCTCGGTTCGACGCCGAATTCAAAGCATCGTACGAGTGGTTGGCCCGATTATTGATGACAGTCGACATGGATAGACCGCTGCTTCAGTTGATACATGCAGGTTGGGTGTGAAGCGTTAGGGGCATCGTTCTGCATGTATCGGAAGTCCTGTTTAAATTGGATGAGCCTGATCAAACAAGGCCGCATGGTTCTCTGCCGAGGTATGCATGGCTGTGGCGAAAATCGAACATGTCTGGTACTCAGTAAGGCGCATTCTTGGTTACTCACTAGTGTCCCTATAATGAATAGCGCAGACCCCACAGCAAACCTCGTGGACAAAGTCTGTTTGCTTGCCTGGAGAAATCGGATTGTTAGCATGGGTCAGGTGCTTTTCTATTGAGAGTACCATGTATGTGAAATTCAGCCAAACCACATGAATTAGTTCGAAAGTCTACTGACGATAGGGGATGCGTAAAGCTGAGATGAAGGCTTGCCAGTGTTACTCGTAACATACTTTCGGTACCAGGTTCTACGCCATTCGCAGGCAGCACGAGGGTCGGGTTGTTCAAGCCTAGACAGGAACAGTCGCCATACAGAGTTTGGGTTCAAACCAGGGGCTACCTGATAAGTTCACACCTTAGTCATTTCGCCATCTTGAGTTCAAATGAAGGTCCTGCTTCCGGATGGTTTGTTCACGTTTGTGAATTATGTATAGCCTTCTCCGTGAAAGCTACTGGGTGTGTTTTTGTGCATCACCTCTTCCACAGTCTTAATCTCCTTGGCTCTCGAGGTTTCTTCAGAGTAGATCTTCGTTACTCTGTTCACAATATTTCACTTTACATCCACCGAATGACATGTACCTTTCAGAGTGGGTTAACTTTCGGTACAAAGAGACCTATAAACCCGACTGTTTGACTGCGACAAGAGAAGGTAAGAAACTCAAGGATCACTTTGAAGTTCAATTTTCACAGGTGAAACTCACGGCACTATTAGAAGGTCACTGGGAAATTCACATCGTATGACAACGAAAGTATCGTCGACATTTCGCCACGAAATGCGCTGCGGGTTACAAATAGTACCCGTCACTTGTTGCTCTAAGTCTCCAATAAGGATATTTGCCACAGTTGGCGCACTTGGGAAGACCACGACTATCCAGTTTGTTTGCTTACTTACAGTCTGCTTAAGTGTGAAAAAAGTAGGTCTCAAACAGAGCTTGACTGCGGAAACTGCTTCAGTGGACGATGAGTTATCAGTGCCCTTTCATCTTGTAACAGATGATGCAAAACTTCAACTCTTACCAATGGGCAGACTTGCGCACAGTAAACATACGTCATGACTAGGGAAAATTCCATACACTCAACACGTTACTCAGCAACCCTACGAGAAGCGTGTTACGCCTATACAATGTATTGCAGTATATCGAACATCGTAGCAACTGTAGCACGAGGTGGCGTGGAAAAGTACATTCAGTTGAAGGTAAACATCATAAACGAGAGATTCAGCCAGGTTCCAGGTGAGTCTCCAGTAAAAAACCAAATTGATAGGCAAATGAGTGTACTCAAGGGTACATGAGTGTACATGACATCTCATTGTCATGCAATCTCTGCTGTCAGAGATTGTCAGCAATAGTGGAAGTGCCTGTCAAGTTATTCAGGGAGGGGGGGCGGGTGCGATAATCCCAAACGTTTAGAGCTTGTATGTTTGACTGGTAGTGTAGTCATTCAAATCAAAGCAATCAGTTTGTCACCATGGGAGATCTCTATGCTGCTGACGAGCATTAAATTCTCCTACTTATGATATGCTGACCAGGGTAGGCTAAGGAATTCCCCTTCGAAAGTTGGAGTTCGGCAGGATTCGAATACATTAGGGTGAATACGGAACCCCAAAACTATGGATAATGAAATGGCTCTTTTATTCCTATTCCTACTTCAGCATTATTGCAACTTTCCACACACTCTCAGGGCAGAAAGCAGCAAAGTTAAGGCGGCCTCGTAAGCATCAATGACTGGCTTATAAGATTCAAATTATCTTATATCATATGCACCAAAACAAAAGAAATATCCGCCAACTCAGGAAAGGTCCACTTCCATTCAGTTACTTAGAGCCCTGTCTGGTGCTGATAAGGAACAATCCGTCTTATGCCGAAGTATGAGGTAGTTGATCAAAGTATCAGTACAGAATCCATTTAAGAAGGAATAACCCCTACTCGGAGGCATTTCGCTTCACCTTCTAGATTCCCCTTATTAAGAGCGTTTACTGTATGACACCTGCAACGGATGCTCAAAGGGCCGGGTGCTCAGACTTGTAGTCATAGGGAAACGGCCACCCCCGGGTCAGGACCCAGGAACCCGCGGTGCTACTGAGCCATTCACCAATCCACTGATTTTGACACAATGAAGCTTCATGAGAAAATATCCCCACTCCCATACTTTGGATGTGATAGATGCTTGGTCGCATGCTAGCCAACCACAAAGTGTCAGATCGCCTACGGTTGAACGAAAAGGATGTGGACAGGAAGTCCAGCATGGGTTGGGCTTAATGATTTACATCAAAAACCTTCAGTAGTCGCTGATGTCAAGCATTGCAGCTTATTCAACCAGAGTTTGGCAATCCGGAGACGTTGAATTTAGATTCAGAAACAGTCAATCAAAGTACCCTTGGTACGGTTTCAACAGGACTTTGGACTACATACTGTCCGCTCTCCGGAACTCCAGAATATAGGTACACAGCTTGTGCTTAGTAGATTTTTGCCGTCTGTTGATTGGTCCTTGAATTCTACCAATGAATAAAGAACGTGTATTCGATCACACGCACACGCCACATCGCTAAATGGAAACTGCTAACAGACGAAACCAAACAAAGGTTTCCTCTTAATTTACATATCATTCATTCTCAGCGATATCATACCATAAGCCAGGGAGGAATCTACCGGTAATCGTGACCATATATAAAAACGAGACATCAGTGAACTTACCTGCTGAAAGTTTGAAGGGATCCATCCGATCATTACTATTTGTGGAACTCGATCCATTTGGAGGTATGAGACCGAGGTTATGTAATAAGGACGGGTGTAATAATGGTGGTCCAGAACCGCCCATCATTGGAGCCAGTGCAGGTGGTGGTGCGGTAAGGCTCAGAGGAGCAGACGATGAAACAGAGGTATTTGCTGGTTTTAATATTGGGGCTTGTGAATTGTATCCTTGTCCCGGCCCGACAAATGATGGAGTCGTGGGGGTAGTCTTGGATAGTGCTGCGTTGCTGGAGGCCGAATAAGGGCGAGATGCTTCGGTTAAGTTGGAAAAACCATTCGAGTGCAATGCGTTCATCGCCGCTGCAACAATGAAATCAGGCAATCCGTAGAGGTGTGAAGGGTCCATAAGAGGTGGGATAGGCGTTCGTCCTGTATGGGAATTGGCAAACTGGGGATGGCTGCCCTCAACAGTTGGGTTCACGGATGAGACACTAGAAACATAGTTAGTTAAGTTCATCGCCGAACTACATGAGGGCTGGTTAGGAGGTGTATGGCTTGGGACAAGAGCATCACCATTCGAGTGAAGACCCTCAATGGCACGTCGTGGATCAGAATCATGGTGCTTGACCGAATTGGATCGTTCACCCATAGAATAACCACTAGACTGGGGTGAAAAGTTCCAGACTCCCGGAGGAAGTGGTACAAACGGGTTGTTTATTGGAACGTGTCCGCTGTTCAGATCACGTGACATGAAGGCCAGGCTGTTTACCATCTGGGATACAGTAGGGGCATCAACAGGTGCACCATTATGTCGTACCGAAGGCGGAAGGAAAGGTGGTAAACTGTGAGAATCCAAAAAGCTCTTTGATGGGTTCATTTGTTGGGGTTGTCTTGAGGGGCTGGTGGGTAACTCTGTTGGTTTCATGTTTGGACTGATAAATTTGTGATGCTGGCCTCGTCCTTTATTGATGTCACCACGAGCACCAGAGTTTGTGCGCTGTTTACTTGGGTTCGAGTATCCCAACCCAAGTCTCGTGGAACCTGACCCAAGCAGGTCGGTTTTGTTTGTGCTTCCATATGGAATTGAAACAGTATGTGCCGTAACCGTCCGAATGGTAGAGGTATTTGGTCCGGCGGAATCGTGACCTGATCCGGATGTGTTGGATGACGTTGTGTATGGTTTTGAAAATAATCCCTGTGTTTCGTGGGGCCTCGATAAGTTTGAAACATCGTGTTTACTCCCACTTGTTGTTTTATGACTTTCAGCAACATCGAAGGCTGTTGTGTCTGTCACGGAATTTGTCCTGTCTTGAGAGGCAGCGGAATTTGGGGGCAGATCAGGCTGTAAGATGGCTGGAGAGCGAACAGGAGAGACGGGACTTCTTGGACATGGTGGTGAGATGGTTGGGGGTGAATCGTTAATGCGTGGTATACAGTTAACATCCCGGTTTGCGAGTGAGGTAGACAGATTTTCATAGCCACTGTCTGATGGAGCACTCTCATGTCTTGTATGATTAAGGTGGAAACGTAATGCAGTCATGTGGGTAAAGCGTTTCTTACACCCTTGTATAGGACAAGTGATGGGAAAAGATGATTTGAGATCTTCGTCCTCACGTTCAGTCGATTCACCACTTTCCTTCTTGCTGTTTTCATTGGGAACACTATCACCTCCGGACTGCCATGGCTTGTCAAGGGCAGATGACTGTATACCATGAATATGAAGTTGTTCGGTAAATGTACTTGTATCCTGTGCCTCCGAGGACTCTGGTAAATTATCCAGAGGACAATCACTGGACGAACTACTGGCGCCACGTTTCGTGCTGCATTGTTTGACTGGACCCAGGTGACTGGATGATGAGTCCACCGCTGATTCGTCTTCAGAAAGTGGAAGACCCACTGCTGTGTCATCTTCATCCACACCTGACTCCAAAATACTCACCCCATCCGTCTTCTTTTTATCAGAAGACGACAGGGTTCCAACAGAGTTTGTTGCACAGGAGTCTGACGAGGTAGTTGTAACAAGTATGTTGGTTGTGGTTGTCGTCGTCGCGGGCATTGACAGCCTATTCAGTGGTGAATTGCTGTTTCGCCCGCGTAGTCTCGTCCTCCCGCTGACTGTAGCTAGTGATTTTCCTGTAACGTCGGCAGTGGGGCCCAGAGAATCACAGGGCTGTTTGTAGCCGCCAGACAACCCCGCCCTCCGTTTCGTCCGATTACTAGAGCGCACAGAAGATTTGAACGGGGGTATGTAATCACGTGGACTGCGAAAAAGAAAAAAAAGAAGGAACGGTGAAGTAAGTGCACTCATCTACACAGAAAGGGCGTGTACAACGACATTTACAGACTTATACCATCTGCATGTCAGGTTACATTTAGGTAATGGGTGTGAATCTTGCATAAAAATTCACTTAACAGTATTCGAAAAAACCCTGGAGGAAGCGTGCAGCCCTCGAAAACGCCTGTCCATTAAACGGACGATCCATAAGAATAGACTGAATGGGCTAACCCATCATATGAAGTGATTGTCACTTGCTGAGGTAATGGTGTGCAACATCGAATGCGATAAAAACAAACAAGAGTGTTCCTCGTTATCATCGACGTCGGAAACGGCCTCCCAATAAACAAGCTACCCAACATGTGCAGTTTTGCGCGTCAGTAGGTTTTCACAGGGGTAATTCAGTTTTTTGTACAAGTACATGGGAATTGTGGAAATCTGTCCCACACAACAGAAGCACAAACATGAATAAGGCTGTCCAAAAAGGAGGCGAAATGACGTTCACACTCTCCGAAGTTCGCAACCAGGAGACAGATCTTCGATGAAAAAGAAACCAGGCCGATGGAGAGCCTAGGTTTAGGATTTTCGTTCATTCTGAGGTACGCAACTTGAGTCTGATCACGTCATCGTGATCAGTCCGCTTAGCTATTCGCTTTCCGTCAGCTACTACTACGCGTGCCGAAAGAGAGCAGCTCCGTTCAACGTCGACAAGTTTTGGTAGCTGAGGAGCATCGAGCTGATCTGACTAGAAAGCTACTGGAAACGCACATTCATGTGGACGACGAAGATTTCTTGGAGGATGAATGGAGGTGAGTTAAAGAAGCAATGTTGTCAGCTTTCAGAGTTCTCTGTCTAGGCCACCTTACTCGACTAAGTGAACACCGGATATCGTCGAGATCATCAGGCCTTATTCCTGTCAGAATGGCCGTGCTCGAAACTAGAGACTATGATAGCACACGCAGATCCCTCAGACACCGGATAATCACAAGCTTGAAGAATGACGGAGAGCACTGGTGAAGCGCGATGGTCCAGGAGATGGATAAGGCGTTCACAGCAGTCAACAGCCGCGTCCCATTTTGGCTGATTTGATCAACTGGCGAAAAGTAGACAAGTGTCGGCGAAACAATATGTGTAAACGATGGAACCGTAATTCGATCACACCGTCTTTCTGAGTGATGGGATGAACACTGCAAAGAAAAGTTCAACTGGTCTTCTTCAACAGAAAGGCTGGAAGAACCTATTAACCTGAATAGAACACTGACACCAATCCGCCATCTGCAACAGAAATCCAGCCTGATATACCACTCCTTCAACGCGACAACGCATCCGGCCCGGATAGTCTGCACCCCACAATGTTCAAAGGAGGCGAGGTCATGGTGAACGGGCTGACAAACAAACGGTCTTAAAACAAAAGTAGACTACCACTAGAATGGAGCGCCTAGATCATTGTCATAGTCTCCAAAAAGAGTACAAAAAGTAAGGCGAATGCCGTTGTGGCATCTGAGATGCCCTCTGAAATTTTGTGCAGGTTGAGCGATTACCGGGAAAGACTGATTCATTAAAATTAAGCTGGGTTTCCCTCTGGCCGAGGATGCATCACCATATCTTTACCTCTTTATAAGTCATTGAACCGCACCACTCTTTAAAACGCCCCCCGTTGGCCGTTCTTCTTGGTCTGGAAGATGCTTCTGACTCTGCTGATCGTCAGAAACTTTAGCGCTGTCAAGCGATCAGAATTTATTTCCCTTATGAGGACTGCGTGTGCTGATACACCGCAAGCTTTCACACGAGTAAACCGCATCCAGTGGTGTGGGACAAGGATGCCCTCTCGCACCTTTCATCTGAAAATTTGTTATTGACGTGGTGCTTGAACTTACTCTGCTTGCCTCTGAAACTTCGGAGGCTGAAATGCTCCAGGGACCTTCGCTCACGGACAGTGAGCATGCAGAAGATATTGCTTTCCTTGGTTCAGGTCCGTGAAAAATGCAGACGATTTTGAATAACCTTAGTGATTCTAACGCATGGCTTGGTATGCTTTTTGCACTCGCGAAGTGTTAAATTCTGCCACAAGATTTGATGGGATCAAAACTTAACCTCATGCTTGTAGCTAATCAACGTCACACAAGTTCTGGTGAATTGAGTGGAGATGGGATTACTCCCCGTATCTGAAAGGCCAGAGCAGCCTTCACCAAACCTATGGTACCGGCGTGGTATCAGTTTGTCTGTCAAGCGCAGAGTATGCTGCAGCAGTACGATCCATATTGCCTTATGGATCAGAAACGTGGTCTACACGCGCAGAGGGCATACTAAAGTTGCAGGTGTTTGACTATCAGTGAAACATTGATCAGGTTTGGTAGGAACATCGGGTCAGCAATGCTGTGGCATGCCAGATAGTTTTATGAAAAAGACTCTTCCACGATGGTTGAATTACTCATGTTACACTGGTTACGCTGTTAGGACATATACTCAGGATGCCAGAGGATCGTCTCCCTTTCAGAGCTCCTTTCACTGAGCACCGTGCTGAGTGGAAGCAACCAAAAAGGTAGACAGTATGCGGCCTGGCAATGAAGTATGACAACTCTAACCAGCCAAATCAGTCCGATCGCAAACTGCTGCCCTCATTGATGGGGTCCTTGGAGCTCATCTCGCCAATGGTTAATGACACTGACAGAAATGATCCAATCGCGCAGTCAGTGGCGCTCATGCATCAAAGGTATCGCCTCCAAAGCGTAGCTACCCAGTTTCCGGACTAAATTAAATATGCCACTGCCTCCAATTCTTGGCTCTATGACCCATATTCTCCCACTTTCCGGTGATCGAAACTGTAGCAACTGGGATCAGTGTACCTTTGGTACATGAACTGCAGATGGTAGACTGAAGTGAACTGTACACATCCGGCTAGAGGTGTAGATTAGCTTGTAAGCCCTCAGATACATGTCCCAGAACACTGAGCAACTAGCTCTCTGCTTTACACTTTATTTGCATGTATGTTCAGGGCCCGATTTTGAAGCGAAACTGCCATTTAACGCGAAGATTCAGCGAATAGCTTACTGATCCACAAATGCCTTTCAGTAGAAACGCAGTGTTCTTCTTACTGAACAACAGTACGAACCTATTCGCGATCGACTCCCGAGGTCCATTTACGCACTGGTGCGTTTTCCAAATTGAAACATTCTTCAGCACGGATTGGAATGATACTTCATCAACCAAACGGGTTTTTGACATACCCTTGTGCAAAATCTAATGGCCTGAATTTAGTTCACACACAGTGAGCCGTAGCTGCATGCCATCATAAATCACTCATAATTGTCAAAATGCGTACACATAGCTTCGCATGCACTGTTTTCGACAGAACAGGGACAAATGGTATAAATCAAATGAGATTCTATTATGTGAGTAAAGTAAATCTAGGCTGAGAAGTTGAGTATCATGGATCGGTTGTTGTAACCCCGTTCGGACTCATTAGAAGTGCGGATCTCACAAATCTCTCAAGAGATTTGAACCCGCACCACTCCTGGTAGCACCAAACAACGTGGATGGGGGAAGAGTGATGTCGTACTCTATCTAAGTGGGTGTTGGCACACTGCTGATCACCCACATTTGACGGAGTGGCATTGTGTTCAGCTGATAACTGGGAGCTTTCGGGACCAAATCCTCCAAGGGATCCGTGAGTCGAGCACCAGTGATGACTCCCAGCAAGGACGAAACAGAGTGCTTCTCAACTTTCATACTGGACTCACGTTGCTATGACATGCAGATAGTATTCAACTACGCATGGTATGATAAGCGAAATCAATATGACGATAACTGGCTTGCGCCACGTATCACGTGGAAAGCGGCAGTGGTAAAGTGACATGAATACATGACAAAACGATTTGTCTGTCAGTGCAGTGTTGGTCACTGAGAAGCAGCATGTCTGTGTGCGTATGTACCCCTGTGACCAGTCGGCAGGCAAAGATGCCTGTTGTTTCTGTATTTCTTTCTTGTCCTGTGGTATAGCTGAAAAACTACACAACTACCTGCTCCCGGCGGTGTCTACTCATCTTTGGGGGGGGGGAGTTTTACCCTTTGACTGCGTGTCGAGGAAATTGAGAAAAGTACACTTTTTGATACGTAGTTTCCTGAAAGCGGCTTGTTCAGAAGTTCCTAAACGCGCCATGAATTCACTCCATACCGATCGTCCGCTGTCCGTTCCACAAGGAAGTAGTTAACGTCAGTAGGGACTGTCTACCTCAGGTGTGGCTGCTTCATAAGCTGGATCCGTCTTTTCCAAGTTGATTGTAGTACACAGCCTTGCAACACTGCACGACGATCTGAGGATTTTCTGTATACCTTATCATGCCACATGCACAGTCTTTGAGGTACCTGGAAAATGGCAGTCTCACATGGATATTTCTACACGTACGATTCACATTCGTCGATATTTAGGGGAGATGCGGGAATGTTTCAACCGAGATTTCGTCCTGTAGCTGAAGTTAATATATGCCGGAAACTATAAAGACAATGTACAAGCGCTTCATCATTGTTAAGAATCATTAGCAATGCGTATCTCACGAATCCTCAGGGAGATTCAAATGGCTGCCGGTCTCCAGGCAGGCGGCTGAAGACTTAGCCGAACGAACGCCTGATCAACAATGTGATGAACTCGTACTGAGAAAGAATCATCCTTCAATCACGGGATTTACCACTTGACTGGCTCCCCGGATGACGATGTGAGCTACTTATGATTGGCTGACTGAAGGATGACTGGCGCCGTATCCCGTCCAGGTGCGAGTCAATCACACTTCTGATCAGCCACCCGCGAGTGAGCGGCTTAGTTTTCAATCACTATGAAGGAGCTCGTGAATTGGAATTTTCATGAAGATTTGTGGGATTGTGTACCGCTGCCAATTTCTTGCAAGAATGAGACAGCTGTAGAGTTCTACTAGGTTTTTTTGTATAGAGCAACTTCATCTAAAGGATGACATTTCTTGGTTGTAAATGACAATCCGAATTCCCTTCCTCAATGGTGCGCATATCATTGGCTTGCAGTAGTTGGCTGTTAGGTCAACAACAAATGGCCTAATGCGTTGTTTTCAACTGAAACTGCGGTCAGGAGCTCTTGAACAAGTGTGGCACTGGACGCGTATTTGATTAGCCTGAAATTCGTTGAAGCACGACGGTGGACTCGTTGCAAGTGACGGTTGTAAAAGACACGGAAGCGATATGCTGTTCTGCGTCACACGTTGTGTCGTCAAGCACATAGATAACATTTATTCATTTATCACTGGTCTTTTGCTTGGATTCAGAAGTCGAGAAGATAACAACGGCGTTTCGATTAGCCTAAAAGGGACCGCTGAAATTCGCTGAAGCACATATTACATAAGAGTGACAAAGCAAACCGCACCGCTGTTGTCGCATGGTGATCAGAGGATAGCTTCAAAGAGGGGTTGTCTTTTCCATATAACGTGAATGATGCTGGCTGTTCACCTACCGAAGCAAGTGCCCCGTAAGATGTATCTGTCCTGATTATCGCAACATCACCACAGTCCAATTAGTGTTGAAAATTCCAATGTCTAGTGTGAACCTGAGGAGTGCTCAAGCACGAGACGTTCGCCAAAAAGTGGTTAGTCGCAAAGCACTTTTGTCTAATTCAGGCAAAGACGTAAGATTAGGTGTATGTGGTTGCGGAATTTTCAAAATTCACATTCATATCACTTTCGTTTGAACAGTTCTCCTACTGTTTCGGCACAATCATTTTGGTAAGTCCACACCAAAGGGGAGGATTGCATTGGGCTCGAGTCTCCTTCTCCTCCTTGGCCATATGGGGTGGGGTTAGACTCAGGACATTTGACATGACAGACGAGTGCGTTACAACTACTCCATCGCCACATGTTGTACGCACACAGGAATTTTCGCGTTTGAACAGGCGAGCGTGTTCACGCTTGAGCAATGTGATTGGTATAAGAATTGACACCGACACCGCAGTCTGCTTGCAAGATTATGCTTGGACCTGACAAGTTCCGACGTATGCCCCATACAGTACACACGCTATACCAGTGGCTATCATCTGACGTGGATAGGTCCGTAAAAAGTAGTTGAATCACCGTATGCCTGCGCACAAATTATGAATCTCAAGCGAGGCTTGCATATTCCGGTGAACCACTATGATTCGACGCAGATATCAGTGGAACTAAGGTGCACACAGAGGCTCAACGTCACTCGGCCTGACGTCGAAAACTTGTCAACATAGAATAGATAATTGCCGCTCAGATAACGGCTTCACTCTTCATTTTTAACGTTTTCATATTCCGATTTTGGCGGCTATCTCATTCTAATGTCATACTAATATTTTTGATAACACCTCCTGGGTGTTATCGGATACTCTGGGGATTTACCCAGTAGCCCCATGTAGCTAATGAATACACTCCACGATATCTCACAACACATAATGCTAACGTGATCACTAACAACAGCACCAAGCCACTCGGTTTCCGAATCTCTTGGACAGACAGTGTACGTTCTTGTGCGCATACAGGTCAGAACACACTTGCACAGCGAATGGCCTTGGGTCGTTCATGGTAAGCTTACAAGTCCACAAAATTGTCTTTTTGTGTGCCATGATGTGCCATGATGCCAAAATAATAGTAATAGTAGTCCAGCTGTAGCACCCTTTCGGTGCCTAACTGCCATACCACCCTAAGGTTGCACGAGGGCTGGGATACTGCCAGGTTGCTCAAACCTATACAGGGGAAGTAGATGGGCGGAGGTCGGGTTCGAACCACGGACCTTCCGGTCAGTAAATTCGCGCTCTAATGCAAGTGAATGTTAAACTTGATGATGGTGATCTGCAGGGCGATGCAGATTATGGGTGAATCACGATTAAATTGTTGGAATTTTCACAGCTAAAGTTTAAAATGACGACCTACACTTTACACCACAAGGGGATCAGTCATTTAATGACTGTACGGCACCTTGCACCCTAGTAACGTTGATCCAGGATGCAATTTACATCTGAGAGGGTATGAAAGCTCAGGTCCGGTACAATTTGGCTTGAATTGTGCCAAAACTAGGTTTATGAAGGGAAAATTCATACAAACTCAGAAGCCATTTTGTTAATTTGACAGGCAATACTTTTCCAGAAAGCCAGTATGTCCATTTGTGGCCTTCTGGCAGATAGATGAATTATTTATTGTTCCAGACGAGTGCTTCTAAACATTAGCTGAGTGCTGTCTTTCAGTTGACTTCATCAACGAGGTCACTGAGGATGTTCTCTCTCCTGCGCTGGAATAAACCTAATTATTTTGAAAAGAAAACATTCCGTTTCCATTCACTTTTCCATCCTCAACCTTTCGTTTGTGATAGATTGCTTAATTAGAAACAGAACTGAGACGCCTGGAATTGTTGTTCTCACCAACTGTCTTATTTCTTCTATTCTTTCTGGAAAGTGGTCGATAAGTTACTCATTATTCGTCGCAAGAAATTTTATTACTACCGAGTTATAAGAAATATGGTTTGACATGTGGCGCACACGAGGCAGTCTTGACAAAAAGATCTGAAGAAGGGCGTGAAAAGGCTGTGACCTACTGGTGTGATACATATTCTATAGAGAGGTCTTGGTGGCCCTCACTGTCTGTAGCCAGAAACGCTACAATATATGGCCATCAACTGGTACTGCTGAGAGGGAGCTTGGATGTGTAGTTAGCTCAGGATGCTTGCAGTAGACTACCACATAATTGCTGTTTACAGCATAAAAATGTTAATATCTGGTCTCACATATGAATAACCGATTTGTTCGAAGTTCCTCGTCACTAAATTCGAAGTCTTAGTTCCGAGAGGAAGAACTTGGACCATAGAGTATAGTGAGCAGGTTCCATGGCCACCCGAGAAATCGTCATATACAATAAGAGTTTACTTGTATCTAGTTTAGAGACAGCCTTCTGGCGTGCCTAGCTCCAGGTGGAATTGGAGTCGCCGGTGCAGTGCGAGTCACGTGATATGGATAGAGGAGCTACATTCTGCCGGAATGCTGTCGAATCACACAGCCTACCAGCTAAACCTCTAGCGTGGAAGCAGTGTTTAAATCTTGTCAGCAAAACATAGAGTTGAAAATCCTTGGACATGATCGTGACAACCAAAAGAGACGAAGAAGATACACGGTGCTTCTAGGCTTTTTGGACATGACTTGTAAGATGAAACCTACGATTGATTTAGACAAGCTTACCTTATTTGAAGCCACACTAGCAGCTAAGCTCGCGTAGGCCAAAAGACTAAGTACGCCGCTCTTCGCAGCGCACCACCAAATCGGGTTGCTGTACGAGAGGACCTGCCGGTCGTGAACTAAATGCTGAGTTAATCTTCAAGTTTTATCACGCTTTCTGAAAGCAGTGCAAGCAAAGTTCGAAAGCTTTTCAAAAAGATTTGGCACCTACAATGGTAGTTCTCAAGATTGTCAAAATCCTTCCAGCTATTTCGAATTTCCCATGTTTGCTCAAACCTATTACCAAGGCGTAAACCTTCACATTTCCGGGAAGTTTCCGACTTTTTCTGATGGATGTCTTGACCAAGATGGGATGAGTCTGAGAGGAACTGTTCACCTTTCAAGCGAATACATTATATTAGATAGCTGGGTTCAAGGTCATCAATTTTTTCAGCAGTTTCTTTAAATGAACATGGCAAAGTAAGAACTTCTAGTAAAGTTTGGGAACCATGAGCCAAATTGTTGACCGTATGCAAGCGCGCGGATCGATAACACATATCACAATAGAGGACACATTGTGATTCCATTAGCAAGAGGTGGGTCACTATACAATTGAGAACAAGAGCAGAATCAATACCTCATGCGTTTCATTTCCATTTTATAGACGAACACTAATTGCTGCACTGCACCATCAATCGCGAAAAAAATATATTTATCAATCTATTCATGCAACGTATTTTCGAATCAGTCTGCCAAACTATCCAAAAATAGCTATTGTTTAATAACAAACTAGTGGTCATGACTACGGGAATCGGCGTAACTGCACAACTGAAACGGTACATCATTGGCAGTGAGAAGCCGCCAAAGTTGCTTTTGATCAATCACTACCACCAGCTGTCTTTTTACGCGTAGGATGCAACCGAGACAACATTTTTCTGCTCAGCACGAACACACCTGTGCGTGTGCGGATGGGAAGATGGGGTCTAGTATCTATGCAAGCGAAGGGGGATTCGCCTGATCAACAATAGGGTGACTATCACATGTCCCACCCGACACTGATTAGGGTACTATAGCCCTGTCTGATTCACAGCGAATGACCAAACAGAGAAGATCGCTAGTGGGTTACTAGGCGCAAAGGCGGAAAACTTATTCTCAGCGGATATGACGCGCATCAGCCTTGTTCCGTGAGCAGGGATCTACGAACCTGTGGTAATCAGTTCGAAATGTTTATGTCAGAGGATAAGCCATCACTGACAATGCGCACTGCATCGCTAATTGACGTTTATCGATCGAACTAATTCAACTGTCAAGCTGTTAGCGTTCCATTTAACGCATACTACGTGGACCCGTTCGGTATCGTGTTTGTGACAACTCGCTTGAACCGCTTCAATGGACCCAATACTACGTGTGGAAAGTTGAAAGGTCATTCGCATCACTCATGGAGACAATAACATCACAAACAAAAGAGCGAACGTCCTTTTAATAAGAGCACTTTGAAATTTGGGGTGGATTTCAAAGTCCTTAAACATGAACAGGAAGTAAACCAAAAATGTAGATCAACAAGAGGAACGATCTCTCGGTTATGGTGGCTAGTCAAAATTGGTGCTATTTGAATAAGGGTGTCTGACTGACTATTCTTCTTACAGAGTCACAATGAATGGGCAGCAGGAGGCGTTAATAAATCTACTGCCCGTGTTAGCTACGGAATAATTAGAAGTTAATTAGTTCTGGGTGGTCAAATGGAAACCGTGGATATGATTTCAGTTTTTTGCAGGCGGTCGACCTACACCCATCTTTCTAGGTCTTATCTATGTGTCGAATCGAAAACAGATGTAAGAATGCATATAACACCTTCGTTTACGGGCTAGGGCTTAGAGAGACGCTTCTGCAACGTGGTCCGTTGGCTAGTACCATAAAAAGCAATGATTTTGTTAACACCTTACACATTTACTATATTTTAAATAACCCACTACTCTTGTTGGTCAGACCTACTTGTGAAGCGGTGAGTTTATGAGATCTATCGGAAGAAACAACCTGCCTCGGTTTCAAGCAAAACAACAAAGAGGAAAGCCAAAATCAACATACAATATCACGTTTCGTGCGCGTCATCAAATACCTTGTCACGTGAATGCCTTGGTTGGTATCATGACTGACTGTGACAAATGTTTACGCTGAAAATTACACATAAAAGAAGCTGAAATACGCTATCCAAAGTTCCCACTGAATTACCTGATTAACTGAAACCGCATTTGCCAGCGAACAATTCGTGGAGGACATATTAGAATATGTGAACATTTGTCTTCAATCTGTGAACCCAATCTTGTAAGTTACAGGAGACACTTGCAGATAACAAGAACTGACGTAACCAGGATAAAGTGTACAGCGAGTTCCATCAGTTTTCAAAATGTACCCGGTAAAGAAAATGGGTGACAGAGTGAGCTCATTAGTTTTGCTGTAAGAGATTGTACGGAACCTGGTTTTCCCATCGGAACTGAAGCAAACAGTTGTGAAGTTCAAATACTTCCCGACGTTCTGTCCCACACTATGTGATTCATGCACCTGAGTTGAGGCGGGTTTTTTCCCGTTCCACTTATATTCATGCTAGTGATAGTGCTGGCGAGAGCCTTGTCGATCTGGAGTACGCAGATGACATCGCCCTCATCTGTGAAGACCATAGCGAAGCACAAGCCCTGTTGAATAAACTGACCGCCATCATAGCATCATTTGGCATGCGCCTTGCACCTTCAAAGTGCAAAGTCCTGCTTCAGAACGTGCCATCTGCGAACATATCCCTTACGATTCAAGGAGAACCACTGGAGATTGTGGAAAACTTTACGTACCTCGGTAGTTG
>NW_008751810.1:163109-192723 GCF_000715545.1 Opisthorchis viverrini
TACGACAGTGAAGCATCAGTGCCAACACTGATGTTGCTGTCTTTGATGATGATGAGTGATACTGAAAACGCTGAAGTAATCTTATCGGCTTGCTCAGAATTTGTCAGAGGTTGAGGTTTTTCCGTGTCATCTACGTTCTTTTCTCGGCAGATCCCCGTTGACTTCCGTCAGAAATGTGGATATACGATGTCGACTTACAACCCGATGGTCAGTGAAAACAAACACAAAATAGGATAATTATGCCGGATTGGAGAAGCTTTTCAATCACTGAATACGCCAATTATGTGTCCGGCGACTTCAAAGCCTATGTAATCTATTATTATTTTAGTCTTCACGAGAGACTCGAATGAATCTATCGTTTAAGATATTCTACAACTGAATGTGCTGCACACAGACAGCCTCATGATGAGCCCCGAGAAGGGCGAAACCGGTCGTAGGCTGTCGAAGAGTTTTCAGCAACCTGGTGAGTAGTTTCCTTTATGAAAATATACTGTGATATCTCGAATATCGTGCCAACTGAATCATGAGGCGGCCTGTGTGCAGCACATTCAGTTGTAGAATATCATAAACGAGGGATTCAGTTGGGTCTCTCGTGAAAACCAAATTGATTTGCAAATGAGTGTATTTCTCGGAAAAAGTCCAGTTTGGGTTCGGGTAGAACATAAGGTTGACGGAAACTCGGGGACTGCGCCTACCTGATGAGCCCCAAGAAGGGCGAAACCGGTCGCGGGCTGTCGAAGAGTTTTCAGCAACCTGGTGAGTAGTTTCCTTTATGAAAACTTACAATTTTGCTAGTTGTTCATTGTCTAGGCTAATTCGACACGAGTCAGCCCCTTGTTTACAAAAGTCACAGTGGCTGGATTTTTGCGCCCCATTCACCCATACGATGTGGCTCCATTATTGACCCTCTGGGACAGTAGATTCCGTTCAAGAAACTACCGCATTAGTCCTGAAGCTGTTTCCCCGTAGTCCGTAAATGCTGTGACTTTTAGACTTCTCTGGGTAATTCGGACATCAAGATAATATTAAGCACAGCCCTAAGAGGTCGGATATGCTCTCTCTAGGTTCGTATTACGGGTTAAACGGCGATATTGTTTGGTGTCCAATGTTCAGAAGCGTACTGTCAGACAATGAATGGTTACTTTTGAGACTGGCCGTCGCGAGATATTTCGGCCCATCTGATTGGTCGCCAAAGGCTACCCCGAACCCAGCCTGATTAACCGACTGTAGAATACAGCAGTATGCCGAAAGTAGAAAACTGTAAACCCAGAATAGAGTGGTAAGCATCAGCAAAAACTGACATTTAGACCCGTGATTATCCGCCACTTACCCTCAATAACGATCCCTCTAAAAACAAGTCACCCTTGTGGAAAACACAACCTTTTTCCCTCAAACGCGAATTCGTGCGCTGTCTCCCTAAAAAGACACCATCATATAGGAAAGGTCCAATACACCACAATCTCATGGCTTCTTATCCTCAGGGGATTACTGTACATAAAAATAATAGCTAATACGAAGGATGGATGTCGGCCTACAAATATCATGCAAGCAGTTGCACACAACCATATGCATTTCCACAGTTTCCGACTGTGGAGTCTGTTCCGAAGGTTGCATGGAAGTACGCTGATAGCGCCAGAAACTATTCTGCTAAGTACGAACTTGAAACGCCAGTGGGGGAGAAACTTGAACTATTTCACCATTCAGTTTTCTCATTGATTTGTACAACTCAAAGTCAAATGAAAGGTTAGCTCATCTTGTCGCCTTTTCAACGCATCGCAAACTTTTTCGGCTGTTATTGGCTAATGAGACAGTGAAGCCGTGTAGGTCTTATCAGGACCTACACTGGACAAAAACGTTTTGTGTATGAGTACACCATGGAAACGGAAGAAAACGACTGTATGCATAGGCGGGTTTAGATTGATTATAGCGCCGGTAATCGGTAACAGGCTTAGACCGTATTTGTCTGTTCATATTCACTCAGGAACTACGGTCCACAGATTAGCTGCATTAAAGGTGGAAAAGGCTTTGCTTGATGATTCATGGTGGTTAACTTGGATGCCCATTATCCGCACAATGCTCTCAGCTGCAAAATCTTTTCAAGTGGAGTGAAACTTTCCTCGCCAAAATGTTGGATTTTGCTGCGTATGTGCTCAGGCCAAAAACCGTCCTAGTCTACGTTTATATTTTTGCAGCTCACCAAATTTCATTGTTCACTGAAGCAACCATGCCTCAGGCTGAAAAGTCTTGTGGGATAGTTTCCAGCATCGCTGAGACCCCAGGATGCCTAAATAGGGCTTAAAAGTTTAGACTTGTACTCTTAACTCAATTGTCCGATTGCTTTAGTTCATCTGTGACACGTCACAGCTTCCGAAAATTCACCCTCATTGTGCGAATACTGAGCGCCGTTAACTTGGCTCTGCACGTTCCAATAGGCGCTTTGAAAAACGAAACAGCTACGCTGCTGGATAAAAAATGTTCACGACAGTGGGTATACCTCGATGATCGCCCATTCCACTGCATCCATCCATACGCGTTCAATCTATGATCTCAACCCCAATCGGCTCCCTGAGAAAAGCCAATCAAGACAGTAACGGGGAGATTTAGGGTTGTGTGACAGGGCTGCAGAAATGAAAATTGTTCAAAACCCTCTTGATGGGAGGGTAAATTCATCATGCTTACACTAATCTTAGTTGATTGTACCTCAGTCAGATATTATCCCGCACGGTTTTTTCCCAATGCCTTTTTGGAACAGCTGATAAAACACTGCTTAGTTCTCACCAATCGTAATGGAATTTGCAAAAGAAAACTCGATGTGAAATCTTGACATGTACGTTGGCAGTCGTATTCACGTACCAGAACACGGTGTTAGATGCATGTTTGCATCAAACTTTGAATAGGAAATAGTCTAAACTGGCCCATCTTTCATTTCGCATTTTTAAACATGCGTCAGCCAAAAAAACCCGAGCCATTTCGAACTTCCCAACACGATAGAATGATTACTCACGCCCACAATTAATCACAGATATTACTTATGTCATAAGTCAGTCCGGGACAAAACAGAATTGTGCGTGACATTTCAAGGTGACTGTCAAACTTACCAGAGTGGGGCGAAGTCATGTTGTGTCGCATCCAGAAGCGTTCCAATATAGGTTCTACCTCGCCACGTGACATTGACAACCAAGACACCTGAGAAGTCAAACACGGTGGCATAAGTTGAGTACACCAAAATTCGTGATAAAGAGGAGGACGTATGACAAGGAATCATGTGTGAAGGTATACTAGGTGACAATGGTTGTTTGGTTCTTCTGCCGTCTGCATATGTGACGAATTTGGTTGGATACCAGTATCACTTTCGCGGTGGATAGTTTCATGTTAATTGGAACTTCAAAAATCATCGATCTTTAGACTGGTCTATTCACGCTCATGGGTATAAGAATGCAAAGATCTGGGGTAGAGTAACTCAGCTGGGCAGAATCTCAGCTATGCGAATGGAGCAGTGAGGCGAAACCAGGCGAATCGAAGACTGAATGGCGTTTCAACGACCCAGGCAGGTTGTGAAATAAAACATCACAAACACTGTGTTTCAAGTTTTGTTCATTTTACCACCAAACAAATGATTAATATGGGTCTGTATGTCAGTTTTCACGCATCTGCTTGCATGTTACTATTTAGAAGGGGTGCTTCAATGCCTGATGCCAAAACGTGTTTGTGCCGTAGTGAACAAAAATGGACACGCCGTTATTTCGAAGAATTTACCGGTTAAGCTATATCTTCAATGCAGATTTCATCCTTTAGGTGATGCTAAATTATGCTGAAGCATCAGCAGTGTGTATCTCCAGAAACTCTGGGGAGTCCCCGATTCGCGAGCTCCCAGCTAGTGGCTGAACATTTGACGAGCAGCTGATCAGCATCGTGGCACGTAAACGGGACATGGCACCCTTGCCCTTCAGTCACAGGACCGAAATCAGGAAGAAAGGGGGATTTGAGAATTCATTAAACAACGTATGGAGCAATCTATAAGTGATTCAGAGGAAGAAGGGCCCACTCTCCCAGAAGTCATCACTCCAGAAGCCAGTCAGCATGTGACCACGTGATTTGGATCAGTGGCGCTATATGCTACCTAAGTACAGATTAGTCATAACGGTGATCAGTCGCTCATGGCCAAACAGCTAAAGATTTAAACTACTAGCTGGGAAGTCGCAAGTTCGATACTCCCTGGAATTGCGTAAGATTCGCACCGCTGATGATTCCCGATAAGGATAAAACAGCTTTGCAGTGCTTCTCGTTCTCTCAGTACCACTTATAAGACTAAGCTGAAAGCTTCAAAACCTACTCACACTAACAATAAGTATTATCTGCTTGCTGTAGACCACGAAGAACTAGATAAACCAGATAAACTAGATAAACTCTACAAATATACCTTAATGAAAATGAAACTTAAGGTGTGACCGAGTACCGAGTACGCTTGTTACCGCTTATCGGATCTCGATGTAATCAGTTGCTCCCTCATGTCGAACTATTATGTTCGACGATGCCCAATCCATGTCGATTTAGAGGTTCCTTCGCATATTGTACTTCGTTTGCCCTGAATTGTAACATTTGTAATTTCCAATGTCTCCCTGCACTTCAGACAGGTTAATTTTATGTCGTAAACTGTCCGAGGAGAACATCAATAGCTTAGAATCCGTCTACCGGCTTACGAACGTGATTAATGCATGGGTATAATTGAGCGCCCTAATTCTGCTCTTGTTAGCGACCGTGAGATCACAATTCGTCCAAAAAATTTTCGAATTCAGTCATTCTGTAAGAGATTTTTCTACCGGTGAATCAGTGCCACGAAAGCGTCTCTGTGGATTGGAAAGTTACTTCTGCCCTGACCACAGAAAGACCATTCAAAACTTACGGGTACTGGCTCGTTTACGTTCCAATTGCTTTCGAAGATATTACACTGGACTGTTGAATTATTTATCGGCTTGATATCTGGTGAAATGCTGAAACCACAATGTCAGGTGCTCCTTACCATTCCATTTAGATGATGTAATTCAAAAGAGAAGCATGTGCCAGATATTCCCCTATAACAACACAAGCAAAGTATGGATTGTACTGCCCCTTACGTGAACAACGATAACCGGGGAGTTGAGCTTGGATAAAACTTCCCAGGGTAATGTGCCTTTTGATGCTGGTAAGAACTTCACATAGTTTACAAGGAGTCTGCGGATAATAAAGGAAGTCGTCAGATTTTCTGTCATGGGTCCGCTGAAAGAATGGACCATATACTAGGCGAAGGAAGGTGTTGTCTAACATTTTTCAGATGAACATAGTTGTAGGAAACCACACAACCCTTTGGGCATTTCCTTCTAACTCTTAATCCCGAGTTTCACAAATAAAAATGATCCCTATGATACCTCCACGGAAGACACTACTCGTAAAATTGCCGAAACATTTTTCTTGTTTTTCTACACTGACATTTTAGTCAAAATAATTAAAGCTGAGGAATGAGAGGTGGCCTTTTAAAGCGCAGTACATTAAAGTTTTGGTCTGGGAATATTCACTGTGAAATTTAAAAGAGTGTAGGGTGCCGAATTTTTCGGACGCTAATGAATCCATCGATCAGGCTGACTCACGTACGACCAGCCAACCACATTCTAAACTGACTCGGTCCGAAAAACAGGCGTGAACCAAGAACCTTAAGTGGAGCGTAGGTTATAACACAGTCTCTTAACAGTAAAAAAAAGCCTTCCTGAGGAATGGGTATCGATAACGGATGGCTTAACCCAACACCCAAATGCAAACTTAGTTACGCTAATACGAAAGCAATAATAAATTTTACCGCCACAAAGATAACAGGGTGCATGTTCATTTTTTGCCTGAATTCTTCTACTCATTGCTTCCCAAGTCGTATGATATCTTTCGGTAAGGATCAACTAAAATTTGATGGCAAAGACAAAACCTGGTTGTTATAAATGAGAGGCCTTTGAACACACTGTGAGGGCAGCACGAATTAGCCAGATGCACGACTTTATTTATTTCAAAAGATTGGTCCACCTCGTCTTCGTTCACGTGGGGTTGAATAATGATAGGTACAAAATCTTTTATCTGTTCACTGTTCGCTTGCACGCCCACACAATTTCACTCACTTCTCATGGTTGTCTGATGATGCGAGTATCCAAGCTACATAGAAAAAATCTCCCAACAAACGGCACACAAATGTTCTCACTGGTCATAGTCATCGGTGCAAACCGATGCTGCAATCTATCATTGATGTGGTGGTGATCAGTCCAACTTGACGCCTCAGCTAATTGGGTGCAGCGTTTTCGGACCGAAACTGAACCGCGTTTGTTTTCGTTGTGTTCGAAATAACTGCCACTGTAGGTGACCCGTTTCGTGGACATTAGTCGATTAGAGCGCACAGATGGATGATGTCCCTGATACCGGCCGGCAAGGCGAGCGGCGGGGAACAACAAGGTACGACTGATGGCGCCATAGTTTCCAACACAAAACGACAATCTGATTAGCTCTCTCGAAAGAAGTGGAAAAAATTTGTTTGTCCCGTGTAATCGTCCTTTAATTTTCTTAAAGTATTCGGATAGGGATGCGTTTAATTTTACCACTCCTTAACTGTGGGTAAAAGCGGAACGAAAAGAATTAGAATTAACCTTGAATCCCACGATAATTTAACTGACTTTGGTTTAATAAAAAGCCAGGTAAGTTGTTCTGGGCCACCACATTTATTCTGCTTGTAGGATTGAAATCAATTCAGTGGCGAAATCCTGGATGGCCTGAGACAGCACTTCTAACGTAAATAACCTCCCCGGCGGTCGCTTGTGACGCCTAACTTCTCGTTGCCAACCCAACTGAATATTCATTTGGTGCATGAGAACGTTTCTTCAGGTCCAACTAGCTGTGTTCGCTTTTCGTAAGCAAAAAGTACTTACCTGTTAACCGATGAGGATGAGGGAAACACACACCGATTAGATGGTTTTGCTCCAAGGTTTGATGTACGATGAAGGCGACTAAAGTTACCTGCCGACTTTAGCGAATATACACTCATTTGCAAACTAATTTGGTTTTTCGAGAGACTCATCTGCACTCATCTCTCTCGTTGTGATGTTCTCAGGCAACTGAATGTGCCGCACCAGGCTTCTCAGTCGCTCAGTCGCTACGATATTCGGGATATCGCGACACATGTATATCTTTGTAATGTACTACTCATAAGGTTGCTGACGGCTGTCGACGGATTTTCAGCAACCTTATGAGTAGTACATTAAAAAGATTTACCCGCCGACTGTTACACAGGCAGTAAGAGCTACACAGAGAGTGCTATTTCCCTGGGATTATCATAGGAACACTCCATAATCGGGTCTACAACACATAAGAGCAAATTGAAAATAAACTGCGTAGGGTTGAAAATAGTGAAGTAAGAACACATTGTCTCTCTCAGGGAGACGGTAAAAAGCCAGAACAATGGAAAACCTAATGCAGTTGCAGATTGCTTCGAAGGGGATCATCTATACTCCCTCTGTGAAGTTGACCGTTTAGGAAGTTTGCCGCCATTCTTTCTACACGCGTTTGCATACACTATCAGGCTTTATAGTGGGTATTTGATTGTTCTGAAGAAATGCAGGCAGGTTCACTAACTCAATGTTCAAGTTCCTTTCCATCCTCAATTCACAAGGTATAATTTGAACACATGACCGCACAACTGAACAGCTTCCCACCGAAACACCAACGTCTACGATGTTTATAATGGACCATTGTAGGTTCGAAAAATGTGTGGTTTTATGTCTGATTCTATCCTATCCCTGACTGTTACATATGTTCTTCTTGATGAAAACAAGTTTTACGCTCCAGTGACAGTGTGAGTGAACACATAGTCTCAGCCGGAATGTGTGCGTACAAAGCACACTTGGACACACACCTCAGGCAAATTAGTCGGTCTCTTAGGTTTACCACAAGAGCATTTCATTCAAGACTGACGACACATAGGGAGCAAACAAAAGATCAGTAGGAAGTGGAAGTGCGGTTGGAATGACTCCACCTACTTAAAAAGAGGTATGATGGAGATGAAAGTTTAGGGGAAAATGCTTCCGAATGGGAAAACTTACGAGAGACCATAAGATCCACTAAAGTCAAACATTTCAGAGGAACCCAAGCATGCTGGTAATAGCTATGGTTGGTTACGGGATTTGTAGAGTTCACATTCACATCAGTCCTCCGCTTATGCTAGGGCAACGATTCTGGTGAGTCTAAATATATGGACTCAGATTTCATCCTTGTTAAAGCTCATCAGCAGTGCATATCCTTCGCTGTGTTAGCTTCCGGTCTCCAAATATCTCTCAGGTGAGGTGAGTGTGTTGACATTTCTCCACCAGAGCGAACAGGACACACCTGATTGATTTGCTAATGAGCGTATTTCTCGAAAACAGTCCAATTTGGATTCAAGTAGAACATAAGATTGACGGAAACTCAGGGACCGCGCCTACCTGATGGGCCCCAAGAAGGGCGAAACCGGTTGTGGGCTGTCGAAGAGTTTTCAGCAACCTGGTGAGTAGTTTCCTTTATGAAAATATATTGCGACATGTCGAATATCGTGCCAACTGAATCATGAGGCGGCCTGTGTGCAGCACATTCAGTTGTAGGATACCATAAACGAGAGATACAGTTGAGTCTCTCGTGAAAACCAAAATAATTTGCAAATGAATGTATTTCTCGAAAACAGTCTAACTTGGGTTCGGGTAGAACATAAGGTTGACGGAAACTCGGGGACTGCGTCTACCTGATGAGCCCGAAGAAAGGCGCAGCCGGCCGTGGGCTGTCGAAGAGTTTTCAGCAACCTTGTGAGTAGTTTTCTTTATGAGATCACATCTGAATTATCACGTCTGAACAGGCAGGCTTGTTCACGCTTTGGCAATTTTATTGGTTCGCCCGGTACGTAGAACGGCGACCCGGTGATTGTTCGGAATGTGGACCGACCACAGTCTTCATCTTCGCCTTTGAGCAGCGTTATATGCGGGAAAGCCTTCGATATCTCAAATATCACTCCAAGTGAGATATTCAGCGGCCTTTCTGAACCAAATTTAGTTGGGTCTCCCGTCATACAGTCTTAAGTTTCATCGGGATTTTACTCTCAAGTAGGAAAGGTCTCAGTTCACCGACGGCTTACTACCAGTTTCACGAAATGCTAATCGGCTAGGCGCATTACTCAGATTTTCATTATTCTGTCTCCCTTTCAACAAGGTGATATTACAGATAAAGACATTGGGGCGGTTTGCTAACGCGGGAGGATATGCCTGTAAATATGGGCCTACTCCAAAGCTACCGTCACGAAGAGAAAGTACCGTACCGTGGTGTGACTGTTTGCGCACCTCAGCGACTCATTGAGCTATAGTGGGGCGGGGTTGTCCTCGCGACATTCGCAAAGTCTCTCACACCAGGTAGTTCAGTGTTGAAAGGACTGACGAACAGAGTCTCCTGATCCTCCAGGTTTTGGATTGGAACATGTGCCGACTTGTTCTGCAGAAAGGGTAATGAATTTGCATATGCCATCAAACATCACTGCCTTGAGGTTAGGCTTTTGAGCCAAAGGCTTTGATAGGAGACCCTAATCGTCCTGTCTGGGTGTGGGCGACCAGACAGTATCCCAGCCCATGTACAACCATGACACCTACGTCTACGGCATCGAAGCATTGGTGTTAAACGCTGGTGTCATGTCGATGATGATGATGACGTCTCCAAAGCTGCAAACTTCATTCCATATTGATGCTGTACTTTCAATGATAGACTGGGTTTTCGCTTCGACCATATCATTGACCTTATAAGTAAGCATCGTTCGGTAATCACATGCATTGTACCGAAAGTTTTGTCTTTTCATAATGGGAGGCGGTGAAGCACTACAGCCGAATAAGAAAGGCGTTATTAGCTTACTTATTGTGCAGCTAATTAGCTGGACCATTTCAAAATACGGTCAGTATTAATTTATGTGCCGTGCATATCCGAACAACTATAGTAAATCAGATGCCGGACTGAGAGAAACAATGAAAGGCATGTGGTTTGATAGATGGAGGCTGATTGACATTGAGCAGACTGCTTTACAATAAAATCGATATTTCGTACATAGCTGAGGCAACCTCCTTGGGTTCTGTTTGTCAGTTGACGGATAAGCTTTGCTGCAGAACTCATTCCGTCCTTGTTTAGGTGTAACAGACTACTCAAAAGGTTGCTGAAAACTTTTAGACAATTCATAACCGGTTTCGTTCTTATTGGAACTCATCAGGTAGGCGTAGTGCCCGAGCTTCGGTTCTACGTGAACATAAATTGGACAGACTTTGTCGGAGAGTTTTCAGATACCTCATAAGTGGTGTGCTGCGTCTTGAAAATATATTAAAATATCTTGCTAGTCGTACCAAATGAAACACGAAGCGGCCTGCTGCTGCATTTTCAGCTGAAGTAGAATATCATAAATGAAAGATTCAGCAGGATTCCGTTGAGTCTTCAGTCGTCCGTCCTTGTTTAGACCGACTATCTAATATGAGCGAATCTACTTGCTTTTTAATGTAATTGGAAAAGTTTTAGGAGAAATCTTGTTGGAAAGACGGTGGTGTGTAACACTTTCGAACCTTGTTTTATCAGCTGAAGTTTGGTGTGCGTGAGAAGTGGTGTCAAGAACTCACCCGTTCTCTGATTTCGGTTCAATCACATCGGTAAAGTATGCGCAGGCTGAAGTAATTCATAAGTAACTCGAGATACGAACATCATCGAGTAAAATAGTTCTCAGGTGCGATAAGGATACCGAAAATAACGTTGGAATCGATGCATAAGGCTTAGGGTTATAATAGCAGAAAAGTAACGTCTCGTGTTTCGACTAGATTTTTGTTCACCGTAATTTATCCACACATTTATGAACTAGCGGGCTTCGTAACAGATCAGTGCGTACCACGGCTAGTACAGATCTGAAGGCGTAAATTGAATTCATTCAACGTTATGAGGGGGTAAGTTTAACCAAAATTAGACAAAAAAAACGGACGCTGCGCCGGAAACTAAGCTGTGGTGTCCTAAATCAATCCGTACACATGGTAGTGAAATCGCCGTCGCTTCAGGCATGACCTTAACCTATGTACAACTGCTGACACACTGAGTCACCTTGGGAACACACTGACACGGCTTCCTGCCGGTGTCGAAATCAAAGAGGATTGATGAGTTCTGGTGACAGTTGAAGTGTGCCATGGAAACAGCAAGTGACGGTTCATGTTCGTCATAGATGAATGAAAGAGCTTGGCATGGGAATTCCGGAATGTGTGGGCGAAGATGAGTGCAAAACCACAACTGAATGAGCGGAGTGCACTGACATGTAAACTAATTTGGTTTTGCGAGAGATTAAAAACCAATCTCTCGCAGAGCCAAGCTAGCTTGCAAATCAGTATGTTTCGCTAATTTCGTGCAATTTGGTTTCAAGTAGAACATAAGGTTGACAGAAACTCGGGGACTGCGCCTACTGACGAGTCCCAAGAAGGGCGAAACCAGTCGTGGGCTATCGGTGAATTTTCAGCAACCTTATGAGTAGTGCATTACAAACACAACTGAAGGACATTCGAATAAAAGGTTCGGTGGAATCCCGAATGTTTATACACACATGAGGAACCTTGCCCTTACGAGGAATTATCAGGTTGATTCAGAGGCATCGCACGTGTCTGCTTCCCACTCTCACTGGCCAGTTTGAACAGCCATGCCATTACGATATCTGCGATTTAGTAACTATCGAGACCCCAAGTGGATTGAAGACTGTACCAACAGAACACTCGCCAGTGCACAAATTTCCTGATCAGGTTAACTGCTGGTTGGCAACGCGAAGTCTTCATGAGCTCACTAAAGCGGCTGGAATCACAAACTCAAGGTCACTGTGAGGTTTGACGTCTACTGGAGCGCAGTGACGTATAATGTGTGATTTTTCTAAGGCCAGTTGGGAGATATACCCGTAACTATCACACAAGCTACCCCATGACAACATTAGATCGCTCGATATTTACCTGAGTGAAGCTCGTGCGGCTAATCTAATCAAGTGATGATATTAATATCACGTGAACATGCTATTCAGTCGACTGTGCGGTATTTCTTATGGCCTGGTTTAGTTCCATAACAACGAAGCAAAGTATTCTCCAAAATGTTGTTTGTGTTCCCATTTCTACTGTTTTCCTCTCAGTTGGGAAACCAACATTAACTTTTTACTGACTGTTCTGTGCGACCTCTAATGTTGCATGTAGATTCGTCTCACACAGTAAACGGTACATCATCTACGTCAAAAATTATTTTTCAAGTCTGATCAATCTAGAGTCCTACAGGCAATTGTATGTCGTCGACCGGTATCCGTTGGTACACCTACCATTCATTTTATGGACCCTGTTTTCGAACAATATGCTAAAAAGTGTTGAAAAGCTCAAAACTGGTTTGGACAGATGTTGTTCAGTCCGATTCGCAAAAAACAAACAAGATAGTTTTCTATACAGCTTAACTTGCTTCGGGTGTCAAGAGGCATTCACTCTGGTGAGAAGGACAAAATTGCCGGCTCAATGAATAATACCATATTGGAACACATCTCATGTTTTGTTTGGAGCGCTAAAGCCCACAAGTTGACAGGTTTGCTTGACAAAAAAAGGACTGAAACGTCAGCTGCGTAAAACACACTACTTATCCCAGTCTTGTGAAGGCCAAATGACATGCCGAAACCTGTTTCTTTTACTAGAAAATAGCTGATTTCATTTGGCTGCATAATATCCGCAGCTTCATTATTTTCAAATTGGAAAGGCACTCCATAATGAAAAGCCGAGAAACACTGACCATCTGTTTCATCCTTATTGGAAATCGCTATGAAACTCTAGGGACTTTCGAACTCGCGACTTCCAGGCCAATAGTTTAAACACTTAACTATTCGGTCATGAACCACTGATCATTGTTGTGATGACCCCGCACTTAGGCAGGATGTGGCGCCACTCAACCTTCAACCACGGAAACCAAACCACGTGATCACGTACCGACTGGATCATCGAGTGACGACTTCACAATTGAAAGTTGCGCTGGTCCTGTGAAATTATCCTTCCTCTTAGCTACCTACAGATTGTGTTATGACCACTGTTGTTTTTCTCATGGCCAAGAATGAACCTTCAGGTTCAGAGGGAGTTATTATCTACGTCAAGGAAATCAGTCAGTCGATCACATCATTATTCAGATTTGTCAGCTACCACTCGGGGGCAAGAAGACCATCTGGATACTAGTCAAGCCTTTGGAAGATAAAGGACTCACCAACAGTAAAATTTGCGGTAAATAACGGTGATTCCAGATTAGTTGCTGTGCCTGTCAGGCAATATATTGAACCCCCGCTTGCGTATTGTAATTGCAGCAACTTTTTTTGGCGGTAGAAAAAGTTATCACGAGTGCCGGTTGCTGGTAAAGGATGCTTCAGCTAAATGGAGCGACCACTGATGCCGAAATTGTCGGAAGTTCTGCTTCGCAAGCCTGGCCACTAGGCCAGTCTCCTCGAAGAGTACACTACATAGAAAGGATGATTCTGGGGGAGTTCACTTTGAACATAATGTCATTGACCCGACGTAAATGTGCCAGGTTGGCGGAAATTAAGACGATGAAAAAGCGTACTGACTATCTATCCGGTGATTTTAAAGTGGATTTAGCTCGCAACATCGGAAACCGTACTGAAATTCTTAAAACCTCACCAGAGAACCTTATCATTTGGTGAGATTGAAGCTTACAATCAAGAGTTATAGGTTTAATCTGCTACTCTTTCGCTTTCTAAATAAAATCTATAGGAATTCTTGTTCACTCAGCATTTTGAGTGCAAGCGAAATAGTGACCAAACATGAGCAAATATTAACCCAGGGAAACCAAAAAACTCACCAACCCAAAAATAATGTTGAAAAATACGGGCTACAGCAGCATCCGTACTGATCGTACAGACGCCAAGTACAGACTTTCAATATCGTATTTTGCTGCAGTAGGTTTCCGCGCCGCGCCTAGAACGCACCCTATGTAGGATTTTGATGGTACAATAAAAAACCATTTGGGACCTGATGATCGCTTAGTTTCGTCTTGTCCCAGTCAACTTACGGTACAACAACCTCCAAAAGCGACTCAACAGGGGAGATGATACTCTCGTGGCGGAACCAAAAGGTGTGCCTCGCTAACCACATGTAAGAGATAAAGCTCCTTGAGGACAGACCGCTACGAAGAGAGCCTATGATGGCTATACTCCCCTGGGAGAGAAACTGGTAGGAAATAAGAAGCCTTCAAGATGAGCGACCATCACATAAGAAATGACGCCAACAAGTAACCATGGGAAGGAGAAACGTAGGCCCACTGTGAACTATTGACAGAAATTTACTGAGTGGTGAAAATCATGTTGCAACTTCAAATCTGCTAGCACTGGTTAGCTACATTAAGCGTACGTTAAATACATTTCGGATAGCTTAAAACCCAGGTACGTGTTGGTTTTCGCCCCACAAATCAAGCTTTCACGAACCGCTAATTTGCCGTGTGATTGGTGCTCCGATGCATGATCAACTCCGGGGAATAGGGCGAAAGCACACTCAAGGAACAAGACTGGCGACTTTCTAGAAAGAGTACAGTTTTTTAGAGAAAATAGGTCCATTGAGGAATGTTAAACATGATTTGTTCTAGCTACAATCTTCCTTTCGAGTAGGCCAACACGGGGTGGTTTGTAATTGGCAAGAGTGGAGATTTGCCTCAGAAATCATACCCCGGAGTGGTTAAAAATGCGGTGTGAAACTTGTTGGTTCTAAACAAAATACTGAGTTGGGTGAAAGGAAATTTATAGTTCATGAAATGCACTCATTCGCACGTTAGTCGGCTTTTCGGTCCCGTATGAGTAATATTTCTTCGAGAAGGGAATTTGTGGTTGTCTCCTGTCTCTAGTTTCGCCCATGCTGAAGATCAAGAGCATACCAACTAATGAATACAAGTCGGACCATTCCAGCACCACACGACAATGTTGTTCATATACATAGGCTGGCCCCACTGGGTAGAGTAAGTCCTGTTGATTTATGGCACTAACTTGCCAAAAGGAGTTCTTAATGAATGTACTGGTCACCCGATTTTCCGAAACAATATGTGATATGCTTTTAATCACTTTCTTTCAAAACAGCATGTGCTAAAGAGGTTTTCCCCAATAAAGCAATATGTTCACCGTATGGCATTCTCAGAATCAGTTTCAAAACTTTGGATGATCGAAAGCTACCCGTCCACGAAAACGCTCATATGCCCTCAGACGATTTTAGAGGTCTTCTCGGAAACCTGCGAGTGCTGATATTCTTTACCCACCAGTAGTTTTGGGGAAAGAAGAACTTAGAATAAAGCACACTGAGAAGGTAAGTTTCACTCTCAACCAACAAACCCTACTGCAATTTATCGAAAATCTGAGCGAGATGCATGCTTGTGGGCTGATTTGTGCCAGAGATAATGACAAATGACGGTTGGATACAATGCAGGTGGTTGCGGAGTCCTTTTTCCATTTCACTGCTTGTAACGAATTGACTAAATGCCCCTCTGGCTGGTCGACACTCAGACAGACACTCACAGACTTCGCGAGTCGAAGGCCAGAAAGTCCGGAGAAGTACGAGCGTACATTCACGTACCCGTTTCACATGAACCACTGAGAAGCTATCCGCGCCGAGCTAAGAGCGTTTCTTTAGGTGTGGATTCCCAGACATGTTCGCAGGTAAAATTGTGCCATAAATCATCGTTGCCGCTATGACCAGTAAACAGTCACACGAAATCGGATGTCGCAGCTCGATGCTTGCAATAAAATACCGCTGTAGCGTGCAAGGATTTCCCCTAGGATGCAAACGTTGGCTACCACAAAGTTAGAATTGGCACACGTGAAAATTCACATCCATTTATTTCCACAAGAGAAACTTATGATGACTGTTGCCTTATGATTGTTGCCTCAGAATATCCGCACCGAAAAAAAAACGGTACCTCCGTATTGTTTAACGACAAATGTTTGAGCACACCATGTGGTAAGGTAAGTGGTCAAAAAGCGCGCGCAAAAAGTCTGAAAATATTAGGTGATAAGTCATACACACACCGGGCGACAGAATATCAGCAGCCGGATGTTAGGCACGCATAATTCAGACAAGCAGACGACGGGCTTTGGACAGGGAAATGGAACACATGTGGACTACTGCCTATCGAATGATTGCTCTGCTATCTGGTCTGAACACTGAACCACGTTGCACGTACGCGCGTCGGCTTTGTAAACAATTACTACGCTTGGTCCTAACAGAGACAAAACCGAAGGATGCCAACAACACAACAACCGTAGAAGGTTCGTATACTATCGGCAACCTTCCGGACTCCGACAGCACTGGGTTGACTGTGAGACACTGGTTTCACTAAATGTGATGGGGAGCATAACTTGACATGCTGCCAGTGGAATACTTACCCAAATATGACCATAATTACTCGACACCTTTCTCTTGCACTGCTTGAACGTTGGAGTCGAGGTGAAATCCTATCGTATCCCATTCTATGTACCATAGCTCGGATAACGTCATCCACGATCTGTTAAAAGAGGAATCACTATTTTCAGGGGTTCCGATCACACATGTTTCTGATCCGGTGGAGCAGTGGAGACCATTAATTGATTTTCTTACAACTGTATTCTGATGACAGGTTCACGGGTTGACTCCAACACAAACCGTACATCCAGCAATCGTGATAGTTGTTCGATTATCCCCTCTGGACAAGAACATTTCCCAACTACAACCGATTTTCTACCCATTTCACGCCAGAGGTCTTTTTAGGGAAGCAGGTACTGTAGTTGAGAATGAGTTGGACTACAAATCAGTTATAGAACATATGCATGCTGATCTCGCGATCACACAAACACGAACATGGTTAGAATTCCGAAATGAATTAACACCCAGTGAGATTTCTGAAAATGTGGCAGTCAATGTTTGGTTACTGAGCCCATCATAAAAAATGAAGTAGGGCAGCACCATTTACTAACAGCCCGAGAGCAATACATTGTAACCCTTTATCGTGAAGTGCTCCACAATTGCGCTTGTCAAGTACAGGTGTCGCTGTTTCGCTTTACGTGAATACTCCCCAACCGAAGAATACTTAATTGAGAGAGCTGGAATGCAGTGATATTGATTGCTTACCCTATACCACTTTACTGACTGTTGAGCCGAACATTTGTGGCGAAACTACGCGTAAACATACCAAACAGTTGTGGATCACTGACCTATACGCCTCTGTTCCTTTAGCCCATGTCAAAAGCTTCGCATGTTACACAAGTAGAAGACAGTTTGAAACAGAAACGTAATCATATCTTTTTCTTCCGGAAACACTGTGCCCCGAGCTTCTGCTACTGTTTCGTCGCAAGCCGAGTTATGATGCCCGTTGTAAATGAGATCATGTTCATGCCGAGATCGTTACCTAGACAGTGATGACTTTGAGTGGGATTTGAAACGGACTACGAGTTTCGCAAGGCATAATCCGTACAATGGGAATTATTTCACCACTTTGTGACCCCTCATAAATGGCACACATGGTATTTTTGAGACACTGTCTGAAAATTACCTAAGGGCAAGTGGTAAATATGCTAGATTGTGCCCAATCTTCAGAATTGTAGATAATCTGAAAATATTATTGTTACGCGAAAATCTGATTCATTTGAGTTCCTGAGAGAAAGAAATAAAGTAATGGGGAACTCCTGCAATCATGCACAAAACTCCACGTTCTGGTTATATTTTTCCGTCAACGTCATGTTCTACTTAAACCAGAATTGGACTGTTTTCGAGAAATAAACTCATTTGTATATCAACTTGGTTTTGACGAGAGACCCACCTGGAAGCCAGCTGAATTTCTCGTCTATAGTGTTCTTAAGTAGTGTGTTACGTCTGTAATAAGAGTAATGTTGCGAGTGTGCCCTCAGAACTACGGTGATTCTGATCTTACTGAGTAGTGTTCATATCGTTCAGAGGCTTCACAGTTCAGTGATTGTTTTGGTTAATTTTTCACTTAGGGTGGAGACCACATCAAATAAGTCCAAATTGTGCAGTACACCCTGTTATGGTTCATAGTGTTAGTCTTGGTTTATACATACGACAGTGTTTGTATGACCCTTTTTTCACATGTGTATATAATTAAACCACTGACTGATAACCGGAAATGAGCGGTGTGCACAATGCAAATGGTTGGAACAGTTTTAAAATCGGGACACCCTTGAAAACGACACGTCTTGAAAAAGTTATGAGTTCAATTTGAACCTCAATCTGCTCACTGTGACGGTGACAAGTCGTAACTTTTGGGCTTGCGCTGGAAATTCGAATTTGCTAGATTCTAGCCTGTGCTTGTAAATTGTCTGATTCCTTACACAATCTGCCCCCAAAAAGCGACACCCCGGGAGAGATGACTCCACATAGGGAGGTTCCTCAAGTGTCCACTCCACAACCACTTTCAACAAGGACCAGAAACCCCGTTAATGACAATTTAATTGTTCTAAGTAAGTGGTCTTATGAATAAGATTGAATGAAGATGAATGTTACAAAATGCGGAGCTGCAGTACATTGTCTTGTGATCTCAATTTCCGTGACTAATCACTGCCCTGCTGGTCGAAATCATCTCCTCCCGCACAAGTCATTTTGCTCTATACCAAAAAGTCCTGTTCACCAAGAAGTGGAGTAGAGTGCGGTACCGGGAAGCATAGCACAGTGCGGCTTAAGAAAAATGGTATTGGCTTAGCTTGTGGGAAAAAATGGCTGAAAGCATACACGAGTTTCTCTGATTTAGTGACAAAACAGCTACAATTTCTGATATGCGCGTGTGATCAAACAGCATATCGCAATCCGGTAATTTGTTTGCACACAGCACAGTCAACGGGCCGAGAACAGATTAAGAATTTGCTTGAAACCTAATAGCATAAGCCTGGATTTGATCAAATGACACCTATCATTCGTTATGGTGTTACAACATAGTGCCTCAGTGAAGGTATTTGATACCCCACTACGTCTAGAAAGGCCCGTATATTGACGCGTCAGTAGTGAGGCCTCTGGAATGTGGTTTTCGTTGCAAAACAATGTGCGATACGTCATTCCGGTGACAAATGACAGCCACATCTCGTAACAACCAGGAGAAAATTTAAGAAACGAAGCTAAGTCGGTGAACTCCCAGTATGATGAATGCTACTTATCTCCTGTAATATCCTCATCGGTTCGGTGTTCTTTTATTGGTCAGTGTTTTCCAGGGAATGAAGGTAAGGAAATTTGATGCACCTAGTGAACAGCCAGATAACATATGTTTTCCAAAAGATAAAAAGGAGGAGATAAAAGGGTGAAATAGTGAAGAAAAGGAGGATATAATGTAGAAGCTTCAGAGAGTGATAAACTTTGAAAAAGATTGTTTACTGTAATTAGTCGCTGACTGGCGTCAAATTTAAAAGAGAATATGATGGGCGTAGTCAGATGCTTCGAACCTAATGGGATTTTTTTTTATACGTTTATTGGATCAGAGAAAACCTTTGTACTGAAATCAGCAGCTGTCGTTGGCTTGTGGTTAGTGGTTGGCACAACCACTAACCCACCGCTACGCACAACTACCCACTGATGATGTCACCTCGACTGGTGATGAAACATTTGCAATCAAATTGCCCAGCTCAGCGAACAAGCCAACGACCATCTACGCTACCTGAGCTACCGACATTCTCCTCTGTAGAAAATCAGCAGCTGTCCTGGACTGATTAGCCCCACGTGGTCCCGAGGCTAACAGTTTGTAAATGTGATCAGGCATACTCAATTGCTTAGTCTCACTGAGGTGTGATAGTGTATGTTGGGATCGGATCATATTGCTGTCATGGAACAATGAAGAGTCGTCAATTCGGAGTCGTTATACGGCTGCCCTGTTTCATACGGTGAACTGCCACTTAAATGTGATCTTAGTTTGATTGCTCGTCGCGTTCCACTTTTTCGGAACGGGAAATGAAAGGCATGTTATACCAGTTTTGCTATCTGACGAATCCTTGGCCGTCCATATGGATAGGTCCTTCACACACGATCGCTACCGAATAAGTTTCTCGAAGATACCCATAAGGTTGCTGAAAACTCTCCAATAGCTGACCACTGGCTTCGCCCTTCTGGAGCTCATCAGGTAAACGGAGTCCCACGTGCGAAACGCGAGTTCTCCTTGAACCCAAATTGTACGAAACTGCCAAATACACCTACCTGCCTAACAATTTTGTTGTGACCAGAGACTCAACTGAATCCCAGCTGAATGGCCCGTTGATTACATTCTGTAATAGGATATCCTGCCGCCTCATGTTTCAGTCCATACGCTATTCGAGTAATCATAGTATATTTTCACAAAGAGAACTAACTGATGAACCCCCAGAGAAAGGCGAAACTAGTCGTGGACTCTCGAACAGTTTTCAGTAACGTTGTGAAATTATACTGCGATCTCTCGAATATCGTACCAACTTCAGCACAACCAATGACAAAATTATTTTTGATTACAACCACAAAGGTTTATTGTTTTACAAGTTTCAAGTTTTTGTGACGGTCAAAAAACTACCTTGTCTGAGAAAACCGAAGAACCGATATCTTTGAACTTGCCGCCAGACGTTTGTTGTACGTGTGTGAATTGTTTGACTAACTGCTATGATTGATTATCTCGTGAAAAGGACAAAGGGTTTATTTTCCGTCACTAGGGATTGAGGGGAAATGTGAGACTTGCTGAGAATTCACATTTATATCGTGGCGATTTTCTCAGCCCATTATTACGGGAATATGACTAAGGTTTCTGATGTGTGCCACCCACCCTCACTAATGAGGGTTTTTCCCGAATTCTGGCCCCTGTTGACTATCTTCTCGACAGTTAGTCATTCTTCAGCCCTTGTCGTCCAAACGTGGGATGGTAACCAAACACCCGCTAGCAAAAACGGCCTGTTAAACTACGAATTTAGTGTAGGTAGCGAGGTCTAGATGGAATCCAGGTTTCGTCCTAAGACTCACCGCAAATGACGGGGTTTCCTGCGTGTGCTCATGAAACCACTGAAAGTGCTAATATCTTATTGCAAATGTTTATTTTGGAAGTCAACCCCAAAATGAAGCAAAATCTTGCTCCTATGGCACCTTCGCTTCATTGTGAAATCTACCTGCCTAACAATTTTGTTGTGACCAGAGACTCAACTGAATCCCAGCTGAATGGCCCGTTGATTACATTCTGTAATAGGATATCCTGCCGCCTCATGTTTCAGTCCATACGCTATTCGAGTAATCATAGTATATTTTCACAAAGAGAACTAACTGATGAACCCCCAGAGAAAGGCGAAACTAGTCGTGGACTCTCGAACAGTTTTCAGTAACGTTGTGAAATTATACTGCGATCTCTCGAATATCGTACCAACTTCAGCACAACCAATGACAAAATTATTTTTGATTACAACCACAAAGGTTTATTGTTTTACAAGTTTCAAGTTTTTGTGACGGTCAAAAAACTACCTTGTCTGAGAAAACCGAAGAACCGATATCTTTGAACTTGCCGCCAGACGTTTGTTGTACGTGTGTGAATTGTTTGACTAACTGCTATGATTGATTATCTCGTGAAAAGGACAAAGGGTTTATTTTCCGTCACTAGGGATTGAGGGGAAATGTGAGACTTGCTGAGAATTCACATTTATATCGTGGCGATTTTCTCAGCCCATTATTACGGGAATATGACTAAGGTTTCTGATGTGTGCCACCCACCCTCACTAATGAGGGTTTTTCCCGAATTCTGGCCCCTGTTGACTATCTTCTCGACAGTTAGTCATTCTTCAGCCCTTGTCGTCCAAACGTGGGATGGTAACCAAACACCCGCTAGCAAAAACGGCCTGTTAAACTACGAATTTAGTGTAGGTAGCTAGGTCTAGATGGAATCCAGGTTTCGTCCTAAGACTCACCGCAAATGACGGGGTTTCCTGCGTGTGCTCATGAAACCACTGAAAGTGCTAATATCTTATTGCAAATGTTTATTTTGGAAGTCAACCCCAAAATGAAGCAAAATCTTGCTCCTATGGCACCTTCGCTTCATTGTGAAATTAGTTGGAAACACTTCTTTTATAAAGGACACTGCAACCTGCTGGGTGCTTGTCAAACAAATGCATATTATATATATATATATATATCATTACTTTCCATAAAATGCACAAGGCCGCAGCAAGCACACTGAAATGTAATTTGTTTGACATTGATTCAAATGAAGAAACTATGCGCTGAGCGTCTGGTCAGTTGTAAACTATGCAAAATTCCGCGAAAAGTTCGCGTTTGCAAACAGGTCAAGGGACGCGGATCTGAAAAATATTAATGTTTATTGAATAATGTGTTTCTGTACACCAAAAACGAAATCCTTGGGGCACCTGGATCCTGAAGCAAAGGTAGGCTCAATTCGAAACCTTAAACTCTCGCGTCACCAGTGGACGTACATGCGCTTAGAAACCACATCAATGGCCATAATTACGGTTAGTGTCAAAACGCCACATCTTTTCCTATTCCTGGTTGTCTTACTCGCAGGAACTTGGATCTCGCAGGCCTAATAGCTCGTCAGTTGTTCCATCGAAGATGAAGTAATTGTTTTTTCAGCGTCTTCTTCGCTCCGATATTCCATACCTATTCTAGCAAACCTGACAAGCCCGAACACTTAAACGTTTCATCTTTGTGAAACTTATCGGGTGGGCGTGGATTGATTGGCACTTAAACTGTTTTTTTCAGGTAGTCACCTCCGGCTCACGTAGCCGCATACGTGTATGAACAAATAATCCTACCAAAAAGCTTACTCAAAACACTGTATATCCTTAAGCACAACACCTGAATGAAACACACGTTCTCTTTAATTAGGCTCTAACACCAAGTGTCATAGTATGACTGTGTCAGATCACAGACTCGCTGTCGACGTGTAATCCAGTGATCAGCTGATTCAACTTTCGTCTCAGTGTTCCAGAAGTCCATTACGACATCAAGTCGCTGTCCACAACAGCCTGCTGTGCGAAATCACTGCCATCCTTTTTGATTCCTTGCCGTACTCTAAAATGCTTCATCTACTTTGTTTGCTGAGGCCATGGGGAAGGCTGATTTCAGTGTGAACATCCAGTATACTGTGGTTGTTCAGTCGAACTAATCGGGATTGAGTGAACTTCACATCGGGAACCCTACTTCCGCCCTGTGGACGAATACAAGTTTTGCGGTGGAGTCAGCCACTGGATGACAAAACAATTCACAAAGATGATGCAATCTTGTCATGCCGTTCCTAAGAGGCATAAAAAGACTTCAGAACAGCCTGTGATTGTCACCACTGAAAAGATACGCGAAAATCCTGTCACTTGAATTGAACGAATCTAAAGTTAGCTACCGAGTTTATGAAGAAAACCCTGAAGGAATAGCCGAAACCGTGGATAATGGGTGCACAAGTACTATGAACTTTGAGTTCATGAGAACTGAGGGATTCATTTATCGTCTCCACGAAAGTGTGGTCAACTTGCGGAAAGCAAAATATGAAGGCCGTTGTAAAATTGGCGATTGATTTCTAACAATACCCCCAGATAGGTATAAAATATTTCAACTTTACGGACACTTAGCTTAGTAACGTTTAATATCACAGCGCCACTAATAGGGTGGAATGCAGTTGTAATTTTAACTTTTGATTCCAAAACGAGACAGGGTGCTGATTCAGGAACATCCCTTCCAGCTTTTCAGCTGGTGATGGCAAGGGTTATTGGTGGTCAGTTTAAAGACGCCCCAAATTTTCGACCTGTCCCTTGGTTATAACCCTTAATGATCTGCATGATAGCAGCTGTCAATCACTGGTGCCATCAAGTTTAACATTCTGCTTGGTCGACCATCGTGTGTTATCAAGCCCTTATTTTTTTTCAGGATGCTCTTGGCGGCATTATCATGTGGATCCTCTGGCAGTTAACAAAGCCAGTCTAACCATTCTTGGAGGTTCCAGTAATTTTTAGTATCACTGCCGCTACATACATTCTGAGTAGCCAAAGTCCAGTCTCTAAATGCCACCTTGTTGTCCCCTGACAGGAAAAGATCGGGCCCCATAAATCAGTAGAGCGAGGACAAAAGATGTAATTTTGGCATCTTCTCCCTTTCTACGCCTGGTTGATAAGATGGTCTCCCTCAGCAATGTGTCGAAAGTATGCTTGCGAAACCTTTTAGAAAAAGGGGATGAAGCTTCAGTTGAGAAGGGCTTTTTTCCCAATAAAAATATCTTTTACACGTTCGCTGACTAAACAGCATGTGTACAACAATTCCGGAAGGGGAACGGCAGTCAATTTAAGGGATTTTATGCAGGGATACAAACTCGTGCCGTCGAAGGGACTGTCCACGATGCTAGCCATTGAGCTAACCGGCATGCATTTCTGCTAAGCATGCTGGCAAATTTTCATTAAAATGCCTGCTTTTTTGACAGTACTATAGTGAAACACAATGGTTGGTGACACTTAGTCCCCCAAACAATGTTCAGTCTGTTATCAAAAGAACTTCTTCACCACTGAAAGTGATCGCCCTTTTGTGTACAATTCTACATTCAAAACAATTCGTCGTGATTACTGCAGCAGAAGTCTTCTAGCTTGGGACGCTACACGCTGTGATTTACACCCTCGCTCACCCATACACACATGGATCTTCATCATCATCACTAAGGAGTAAAGACTTGTGTGAAACGTAACATTCCTTCTAGATACTGGATACAAGAGGGCACACATGATGCTGGCAAAGTCCTAACGGCAACACCCTAAATGGATGACAATTTATGTTCATCCTTTTCCGTTACAGTTAAGGACTCGATACGCTGAGAAAAGCCTTGACTACATCGTGGAAGAATAAAAAGTTTTCCGCTGATTTCGAAGCCTCTATAAATAGCGGGTGATGGAATGGACTGCCGTGATGCCATTTCCACGAAATTTTTCACACACTCATAAGAACTCCATTGACGTAGATCTAACGAGGCCTGAATACAACCACTAGTTTCTATACCCCTCATGAAGGTACAAGAAAGTCTCCAAAACAGGTACACTAAAACGCTAGGCCTACCTATGATAGGGGTTGCAGGATCTAACTTTCAGGACAGCTGAACTCAACGATTGATCAGTACTGGTGACAGTGTCTGATAACTCAGTGGTGGCCTTTTTATTCTTTCACACCAATTATTAATTGAATCGATAGTACCGGAGTTTTCTAAGAACCTTCTTGGCGGAGCAAACTGTACTGACATTTTATTGCCCCAAGTTATAAACAACTCAGATGCTACCGAGAATTTCACACTTAAATTTGGCCGAATTTCGAAACTTATCGTTTGCATTTTGCAAAATCCGCTTCAGTTACTCATTGGCAACTGAAAATATACCCATGTTTGTGACAGACCACGAAATGTTGAGAGGCAATCTCTTCAAAGCCCTGCGATTCAGTCAAATTTTCGCACAGAGAGGGTTTGAGAATAGCATTTGAAGGACAGTGGGTGCTGGCTTGCATTCTTTAAAGACTCAGCCATTTGTGTAGATTTTTCCGTATGGATTTGTTTCAGTTTAAGAGAAGACGAGTTTTGTTCTATCCAATGAACTCGCCCACACAACGTCACTTCTGTTCACTCCATTCACTTTGCCCAAGGAGGAAACAGAATGTACTTTAAGAATGAACCCATATCATTCAACCAAGGCCACATTCAAAGCAAACTTGGATCAAGCACAGCTGACCAGACAACCAACTAGTATTGAAACATCAGAAAGTCAAAACGTGGGTCATTCGTCCCGCTGTTTGTTTAAGGGGGAGCAACAAGGAGATCTGTGTATCAGACCCAAGTTAAATATACCGTTTCGAAATGGTCTCTAATAGGAGTGCTGTTCTTCGCTTCATTGAGTAACATGTATTCCAAAAACATTTCCACCTGAAACAGGTTTTCACATTCACCAGTACCGTGAGAAAACCCGTCTAGTCCAATAGAGTTAATCAGACTAATTGTCGAATGTCGTCATTTGAGTGTCGTTTGACATAGTCAGTGCTTTTACGTGAGTAGGTCCATACAACAGCGACTGACTTTAGCGCGCCGCACGTATTATCCCACAAACAAGTGGTCAAACGTGCCTCCATGATATTCACAACCTCCTGCTGCAGCTAGTACGACGGGACGACTCCTGACTCTCCGGATCATTGAGCTGTAACACATCTAATCCTCATTCACTATTAAACACACTAGTGAACACAACCAAACGCAGCGGAGTTACTCCAATGAATTGGAGAATAAGTACCGTGTACTTTTTTTTATTCTTTTGTGAGTTAGGTACCAGTTTGGGCAGTCAGTGAGAAGTCTTCCCAATGGACCTTAACGATGAGGTCCTTTAGGAACGTAATCAAATGGAACAAGAGAGATTAAATTGATTCTGACTACGAGATCCTCAGAATGGATCTAGGAAAATTCCACAGTAAGTTGTTCAGTAAACTGGTCCTACACTCGACCGGTGCAATCGCCAATCAACATACTGCCACTTGCGTCATTCAGTTACTTATGGGACCTCCTCAAGATCACCCACCAAAAGGTGTGTAAGCCATCGAGGCGAATGCCATCCAATCACGCGGTCCCTTCCTATGTTACTAAGAAGTACATGAAGGCGGTGGGACCTGTTACGTCGTGTTCATGTTTGAGATCCATGGTGAAGCATTATGTATTTCTTCCTTTAACCTACTTCATGTTCCATGGCTATGTGTGCCCAACAATTACGAATTTGCATCCAAAACGTAGTGAACAGGACTTATGATGGTTTCAGAAGCCAATTTTTTATTATCACATAACTACATGTAACGAATTTTTCGCTGTCTTGTAACTGAGGTTGTCTTTAAATTGAGGGCAACTGTTTGATCCACGAAACTATAGCGTGCTTGAATAAAAGCAGCTTGTTTGCAACCGGTGCATATGTTGTTAATAACCTGACACCGTTTTTGCGACTATCGGTAATCTGTTGTTTTCAAAGTTCACCGGTAACAGACACAAGGACTCCTGGATGAATTGGTACACTTACCAAGTGTCAGTGTACGCGTGTCCATCAAACAGTGGAGTAAATAAGGTGTGAATGGACCGAAATAGCTGCAAATCTATCTAACTAACCGGTTCACTTTCCAGAGCTGTGATAAACAGAGTTGATCGCTCACCACTGACTGACTCTCCATCAATGTGAACACCAGGCTGATGATAGGACCACAGAGATGAAAGCGAAAATGGTGACATTCGATCCAATCATAGTACCCATTTATGCCGGTGAAAATCTACATAGAACCGAAAACTGCTCTATCAACTTTGTAAACCATACACAGCAGAACCTCGATTTGGAATTTAGTACCCATTCATCTAAGCTAACATGGGATAGGAACTTGGGGGATTGACGACTAACACCTGACTAAATGAACACCAGTATATTAGTACACGGCAAGTGGAATATTGTCCTTCAGCCACTACACAGGTATGTTGATGAATCATCATCATCATCGACAGCATGACATCAGTGTTCAACACCGATGCTTCACTGCCGTACTGTTGACGAATTTCAAACCCGTTATGCGGTAAGTCCCGGTAAGCAAGGTTGTACAGAAAATCAAGTTGTTTCAGCGGAATATTCCAGCTTAGTCTGACGGTTACTCAAACAATATAAACATGTTTACCGTATGACAGGTCCCGTAAGCCACGGCTCCAGTGACATTTACGCCTATTGTGCGCGAAACTGACGCGGTTTTCTCAAATTTGAGCCAGATCGAACAGTGTTATCTCCACCGGATTGGTCGTAAACTGAAGTCTATAGTGGATTGCTTTGGGCTGGATTCAACAAAACCGACGGAATCTTATCACTTTTGTTCGCGCTGTTACAAAGTGTTCACACCGGTGACCGAGATGCCATGTATCAGTGAACGGCTGCAGTCCAGTGTGCGTGGACCGATCAGGTAAACCTTGCCACCGTAAGATACAGCTCCCGAACAAGAATTATGACGACTAAATGATCATGAAACTTGATAGCTCACAGAGATCAACCAATGAAACAAATGAATCAACTTTGCTGACCAGGAGCTGAAAATGTTCCACGAGTGAATAAAGGGGCTTTCAGTGAGATAATTGATTGAACGACTGCAAGGTTATATGGTAGAACCACACCCGAATCACGCAAATTCATGTGTCTATTGCATGTGAGGTGAGTTGCTTGATTGAAACTAGTCACTGCTATACCCTGATGTGACAGCCAAGTCAATTAGCGCCAGCAACATTCTATCGTCACAAACTCACGACCATTTTATACATCAATCAAGCGCGATAGCATTGTCTATTTCTAGGTCATTTTCATCCTAACAAAAGAAAAATGACACTAGCGGTGTGGATTTCCAGATGGGTGGTGTCGCATTAATTAAGTTTATATTGACCCCAGAAGATGAATATTTGACTGAATGACCGCTTTACCCATTATGATAACCAGGATTCAATATTTGTGTTTTCATCGCTACAGCGAAAAAGGACAAGTGAATCAACTGTATCAGGTTAGCTGAAGAATGACAGCTCCAGATACGGATGGTAGATGACTAATAAAAAAAAATCTCGCCTCTTGCGAAGATGCCTAGTAGCTTTTTGCTAACACTCATGGCTCACCGTGCACCTCGAAGGCATTTTACACGGGCACACTTGAAATGAGTGACGAGTCGTGACTTAGGAAGATAGAACAGCTGGTAGTTATCGGAGTTGAACTCTTATCGAGCACCTCAACGCTGAAAATCACACATCGGCGGTTGTCAACTCGGCTGAGCTAAGGCTGCCCCACGAAAACTCTATGGGTCGATAGTTTGTTTATATGAGTAAAAAGTCCTAGTGGACCCTAGACCTGCATAATTTTTATTTAAGGATGCTATGGAAAAGAGCTGAGGCACGAAGAAATGAAAGAATATTGATCAAAAGTTATAAAAACGCGTTTAGGAAGATAAGGACTTCATGTGAGCTTTAAGTAAACACACTCGGCAAATTAATAAGTCGTACATGATCTGACAGCAGCTTTCTGTTTTACTGGTCTGCGAAACAGTTACAAGTCGAAAATTCTGTATTTCCGATCGTCTATCCTCGCGACCTCCACAAAAAAGTTCCTTTGTCACCCTTCCGTCTTTACTGGTCCAAATATCTGGTACCTGAAAGGAAGTTTCCAGCTGCCAGTAGCTATTTGTACTCATTTCCTCTAGGATATCTGAAATACTTCATCACACTAGTTCACTCGGAACACTCAGAACAGATCATCACTTTATTTCAGGAAAATGAACAAGTTCACATGCCATTACGGTTGTTCCCAATTCTTTTGAGTTTACTTTGGTTTGTATTGTTCACCTGTCATCTCCCCTAGTCTATTCAAAAGGGATTTCTGTCACCTTGGCCTCAACGTGACTTCAGCAGATCGTCACACCTCGGATATCCAGCTCGACTTTTATTCTCAAGTATATGAACCTATTCTTGCTGAAAGTTCCTGCCCATCCCATCCTGATGTTCTGACTACAAAGTATGACAGCAAACCACGAGACTCGCGTACATATATATATAT
>NW_008751810.1:193494-215877 GCF_000715545.1 Opisthorchis viverrini
AGAGAAGAAAACAAAACCCATATTTTCTCCCTGACACACACAGATGACGTTCGCCAATTCATATATATATATATATATATATATATATATATATATATATATATATATATATATATATATATATATATATATATATATATATATATATATATATATATATATATATATATATATATATATATATATATATATATATATATATATATATATATATATATATATATATATATATATATATATATATATATATATATATATATATATATATATATATATATATATATATATATATATATATATATATATATATATATATATATATATATATATATATATATATATATATATATATATATATATATATATATATATATATATATATATATATATATATATATATATATATATATATATATATATATATATATATATATATATATATATATATATATATATATATATATATATATATATATATATATATATATATATGAATTGGCGAACGTCATCTGTGTGTTTCAGGGAGAAACTATGGGATTTGGTTTCTTCGCTATCAACAGATGGATTAGAATGTTCCCCCGCTCGACAGATTTGTACACAATCTCCTATCGGACACTCTTAACAGAGTACAGCTCGATGATCCATCATACAGGATTCGCTTTTGTATCCCAAATAGTAAATTAGACGTAACTAAATTGGAAGAGCAATTCCAACAGGGATCGCATTCTACATATGTCCGCTCATGGTTGAAAACAAAAATGACTATCATAGCCTGCCAGCATCTCACTGCTCTGATCATCCAACGAGGCTCGTTAATCGATGATAACGTAGGAGACTTCCATCCATTCCAATCCCGGGCTGTACAGGAGAGAGATTTAAGTCTACATTGAAGCACAAGAGTGAAATCCATTTGCGTCTCTCGTCAAAACCAACTAACTTTGCAAATGACCGTATTTTGCCAAGTGCATAAAATTCGTTGTTCTTTTAGAACATCCAGTTGACCGAAACTCGAAGACTGCGTCTACCTGACAAGCCCCAAGAAGTGCGAAACGACTGTTGACATTTTTCGGCATCCTGACGAGTAGCGTCCTCTAAGAAAAAATACGTCTCCCTTTGATTTAGGCAGAAAAAAATCCTTATGAACAAGAAAACCGAACCTGGAAACATCACTTAAACTAAGAAAGTAAACGAATTATCCTAGTCGCTTACAAGCAAACACTCGAATCTGTTCTAATGTACTTGAATCCCGTTTCACAGGAATTGAGTATCCTGTTTCCTTTGTAAAGAATGCTTCGTCCATACCCACCTCGAAGCTTCGATCATCACAGTCCTATTAGTGATAGTCTTCAGCCAGCCTCGGCGTTAAGGCGATGGTATTTTAACCAGGATTTGCTTTCTTCCTAAGAGCGCCGTTCAACGATGAGAATCCTGAAGTGTTTCTAAAGAAATATCGCAGTGGCTTCATGTTAACGTGGTATGTTCAGAAAGATTCGAAGTTCGTGTTAGAGTTCCAAAACAACCTGAACCACTTTAACTTGATAGCGAAACATCCTAATAGTCTCAACAAGGAACTTTACAATCCCTATCAAATCATATGTGGAATCTTTTCGGAGCGCCATATGAAAATTACACCCATGCCTCGACATCAAAAATACATAAGGTATTGATTATTTTTGGCATTTCTGAACCAAACTTCTCTAACTCACTGGAGTCTATCATCCTCATGTGCGAACATTTTCAAGGTAAGTTTTGTCCCTCCAGTTCATGGCTTCATTTTCGTTACTGTGGATAAGATATCCATTTCAAATGATCCATCCATTAAAAAGGTCTGTCTTTATTCAATTTCTAGTTGTTTTCTTCAGAAGAAACAATGGGGAGAGTCAAACAGGAATCTTCTGTTCTAGGAGAGGTGATATGAAAGTAAGTTTCACGGATCCTGCGGCTACCCGAAATTGCCTTTTAGGTTTTGACCATCCACACAATCAAGAGTCTTAGTTGGTCACTGAACAAATCGGTCAACAGTGAAAACGTTTGCTGAATCAAGCATAGTGATCTAGGTTCTTCCAGTGTTAGCTGCTGAGATAGTGGCGTGTCGGAAGTCATGGCTTTAAATACCGGTATAGCTGAGGATGTGCATCGCAGAGTAGTAAAAATTAAAGATAGGAAGGGGAGGATCGTCTAGGCGAAACTGATATGAATAAGGTTCCAGATAGTAAAAATTAAAGATAGGAAGGGGAGGATCGTCTAGGCGAAACTGATATGAATACAGGTTCCAGAAGATCTACACCCCGTAAAATTAGTGTCAAAGGGTCAATCAACGTTGCCCTTATCGGAAGGTTGCTCTCCCCGTAAAAAGAAAGAGGTGATCATTCGTTCAGAATGGTATAAATGCTTCCACATACACACTATTTTACTTGTACTTTGTATGAGCAATTTCAGTACGACGCAAGGTATAAAAGCTGGTTCAAATACGGTGTATTGCAGTAGGTACGTGAGTAGTTGATGCGAAATCAGCAAAGCGGAACGCTGCACAGTACGTGAGGCGTATGAATATCTGATCAAAAGCTAGGCAGTATACCGGCATCGCAAGGTAGCTACGGTAAAAATCGTGTCCTGGCTCATTGACAAAAAATCAACGAGCGGTAGGGTTTTTGTGAGGTTGAAAGACGGAGCTTAAAAAACTCACTGGGAGTGATGCGAATGTTCAGAATTGTCCTTTTGATTTTTCTCATGTTTTTGAAAATAGATTCATCAAGCTTTTTAGGAGTTCGAGGGTATGTGCACCCTCTATGAAGCTTCAGTTGGCCGAGATTCTATGGAAATTTAGTTCATACTTGTTATGGACTGTCTTCGCTTTGCTGGATCTCTGTTGACGGATCACTCTACATCCGCGGACACTGCCCCAGCGGGCTACTACAACCGGAACGTCAAATCCGGAAACAATTCATTGCGAGACTACTGTAAGCCGAGTTATTATAAGGAGGCTGTTTAGTAGCGTACAGTTTTTTCAATGTCATTACAATCAAGCAGAAAGGCTACGGAGAACAGGTGGTTTGCGGTGGGAATTATGCCACCATCGTGCAGAATTACTCAATCTTAACATGGCCTTCTTATATGACCCTGTTCGCCATGTGTAAAATCATTCAACTATAGAGAACGGTCCAAAGACAATTGAACACAATGTAAGTGAAGTGTGAAAGACTCACTCCGTAAACAGAGCTCACTTTCCTGTATTTCCCCTCATAACGTTGCGAGGAAATCGTTCGTGAGTGTAAAAAAGACACCAACGGTTTCATTTCTTAGACAATCGTGGTAAACGCCACCCGCGTAACTGATCTTATCGCCGAAAAGAAGCTCCTTCATTTTCCGCAAGTCTAATGGGGTTAAGTAAATGGAACTGACTGGCGTAGCTGGTGAAAAACCACATGCAAAGACAGGTCCATCAATTGGTTAGCCTTAGCTACCATCTAAAGAACACATGCCAAATCCCTTTGATTAACAAGAACTCGCATATCATAGGCTGGAGCCCAGATTTTCTGGTGAACCTTTGGTGTGGCTGTGTGTGCACCAAGGCCTTCATGATCGCGCCATGTACAGTATATGGCATGGATGCTTTCCGGTTCGAAAGTCCACCAGTCCCCTCCAGTATCACATCGCCCGAAGAAATTCGGTGGCCTAGGATGGCAAAAACACTGGATAGCAAGGTGGCTTGACCACTACCAGTTTTTGCAAAGTACGATTCGCACGCAGTTTGACGCATCACACAATCGTCTGTTAGCGAAATTTTACTTGGATTGTGGATCACAATAGTGACAACGTAAAAGTCCTGCTTTTACCAGTAGGAAACACTCAGCAGTCGAGTGAACAAGTCTGGAGATTAGGGCCTCCATTTACGTTACTGGATCTCCCTTTGTTTATCATCACAATAAACGTTTCATCTCACTACTCAAGACAAGATGGCTCGGTGGTTCGATCGCGGATTTCTTCCCGGGAAGGGCCGTGGTTCAACCCGACTTAGCCCTCGTGCTTCCTTCGAGTAGCATGACAGCTAGGCGCCGAAAGGATGTTACAGCCGAACGATTTATTTGTTTTGACTGGTAGTCAGAAAAAGATAGGCAGTCACGTGAAATCTGCAAACTACCGAGACTTCGTTAGGAAGCAAGCACGTTTCAGATAGTGATCAGCTTCAGAATACCTGATAATATACCTCGGAGACATTCAGCAGAACCAGAAAAAATTGTTTACTAGAAAATATAAACACTAGCTAGTAGTTTCACTGAACTTCCAAACCGTGTGATGATTTTTGTCATTGCATGCTGATGATTTTCATTAATCTCCTCGGAGTATTACTACAGAAAGTATTTTATCCTCCCTTTCCTTATCCGTAGGAAGAACTTTTATGCTCATCACATTGAATCACATCAGTTGAGCTTCTCATCGGCTTCTTCATTTATCGGTGCTGGCTTCAGTCTTCATCCGACAAAGTTGAATTCCGTTTGTTGACTGAATATTTAGCATATTGTGTTAAGTGGCTTTGAGCTAGGTTCTACATAAGACTGTTTTCTTGCATGTTTTGTACGACCGTGTCCACGCTGAACATTTGATGACCAGATGTGGTGACAAATGGTCTACACCATAGAACTATGCTGTTTCTTAAAGTCCAAAGTCCAGAACGACTGCACGTTAAGCTAAAGTTCTTGATTCATCGCAGGTGTATGCACACAGATGTATGTGTAGCAGGTGCAATCGTAACGAAAGTTCAGGTGGAGGCCTGATGAATTCTGGATTACCTGTTATTCAAGATGGATCTGTTGAAAAAACTGATTAAATTAGCCTGAACTTAGATGGGGGACTGGAAGCAGTCGCCTCGGAGCTGAACGCGATATTGCGACTCCGAAAAAATACGGCTGACGAGCAGACGTGCACAGAACTTTTGGGAACCACAAGTCATTTCGAGCCTGATGATGAGATAAAGAAGCAGTTGGTTTGCTCACCTAAAAATTCTGAGATCATCCGTCAGTTCCTCCGGTTTTCAGAACAGCGTCATGAGCCCGTTCCTACTCACAGAAAGGCTACTCAATCACCATTCTTTGTTGGAAGTTAGCTGCTACCGAATGGGAGGATAAATGATTCCTTCTCGAGAACCATCATTTATAGCTTCAGACATGACCGACATGGCAGAAGAAGGAGGGATTATCGATTGACTTTAAGCCAAGCTATACGACCATAATTGGTTTATCGTGAACCTAGGTCTTTTTTGAACTTTTATAAAAGTCTTGTTTGCAGGCCATGTTTTGCGTTCATGCCAGTCGGACAGTCTGAGGGCAGAACATAATGCAAATGCGATTCTGTGTCTGTTATGTGAATGACCAAACGTTGGAAAGACGGGACAATGTCTTAAACCGTGGAAGGAACTCCAGCGTTCTCTGAAAAAACGGAATCCTCTAAAATACTTGCTCATGGCTGGTTGTGAGATTTGCCATGTTTGTATCCACAACTGAACTCTTCGGCTCCTTTCTTGGTGCCAAGATTCTAGTTTACCTACACGAAAGCAATGACGCATTGGACTAAAGGTCCGTCCAATCATTACCCGCCCAGCGTCAGTCGGGTAGACCACACCTGTTTAATTGCGGAGCGCGATAATTCATATGCATTCATTGTGTGCGAACACTCGCGTCGCACTTCAAACTTCTGGCGTTCAAATCATTGCGTAGCCAAAGACATTCGCTGTTGGTGAGCTAGATTGAAAGTGAAACTCGAGTTCATTGTTTCCCCTTTGTCGCATGGATGCACCAGAAGGGTTAGAGAGCGCCAAGAGAAGTAACGTCCGGACGAAAGTTAGATGGACACAAACTAAACCAACCATAACCGTTATGTGATGTTCCCAGGACCATGAGATCTGATTTTTTCGGTATTTTCAATTGAATAGTATGATAATGAGTATCTAACTCCATTGTTGGTTGCGAATCTACAATTAATGGTTCTGTTACGGAATATCAGGAGCAAAGATCTTCACATAACTCAAGTAGGCACCCCAATAGACTGACGCACGAACTAGCTTTCTAGTATGCCTTGATTTCCGTAAGATTGATATGATCACCTTCGGATACGTAGTTCGTTTCAGTCACGACTCACGCGTTTTCACTGTGAATGGCGCTCCTAAACCACATACAATCCACAGTTCATTTCTATGCCTACTGCTCCCAGCCTCATATTTGCTCGCAGATGTGTCTACTTCAGCAGAAGTGAGACCGTTCTTTGTGTATCCCATTCGTTGGAACTGTCCTAAAAAATGGCCATCTGAAACCTTGTTCCGAACTCAATGATTCAGTGGAAGCCATTACTAAAACCTGTGGAACAAAGTGGTAGGATATTGGTGAGTAGGTTCGTCGCGCGGTGAAGTTCGGTGCACAGGTTCCTCGCAGTAATCTTTCAGTGTGTCTGTTTGGAAGGGGGACTACTGATCAGCACAGTAAACATGATCCGTTTTGATGTTGAGGTCGAACTTCAACCACAAACCACTACACTATGAAAGTTATCCAGACGGCACATAGTGCGATACCATACTGAAAAAATAATGATAGAATTAAGCAGTGTTTCCTTGAGCTTGGGAAAGGGATTAAGCTGAGGTCCTAATTAGGGGTTGATCTACATAAATACCCTCTATCCTTTTTATTTTTCTTACATCTGGACAGCCCGCAGTTGTTTCTCAGTCCATATCTTGCGATAATTTACAGCGTTTAGTGTCCTTTGTTTCGCAGTTAGCAAAAGTTACATCAGCAGCTGGAAGAAAGTTTGTTTGTCGTGCAAAAAGTAACTAATTTGTGCTAAATTCATTTAGTAATCTGTCACTTTCCGGTTTTTATTGTTGGAGGAACTGTTTTTACTCCCCGATTTGAACCACAACGAAAGACCAGGTCACCAATCTTACTGTCCCGTAACTGTTGCAGCTATTGTTTGTCGATGGCCTGCAGCGTGTGTGCTTGTTGTTTGTCTGTTTACCTGCTCTCTCTCTCTCCCCTCTCTATTCTATCGTCAAAACTATGTCCTAAAACTCTGTTGGCAGCGCTCAGCAGCTTGAGTGAAAAGTGAACGGGACTGGCTGTCTATCCGTTTATATGGTGTTTATCCAATCCAGATCAGTTGATAGGTTTTGTATAGTTGTTTGTCGTGCAAAAAGTAACTAATTTGTGCTAAATTCATTTAGTAATCTGTCACTTTCCGGTTTTTATTGTTGGAGGAACTGTTTTTACTCCCCGATTTGAACCACAACGAAAGACCAGGTCACCAATCTTACTGTCCCGTAACTGTTGCAGCTATTGTTTGTCGATGGCCTGCAGCGTGTGTGCTTGTTGTTTGTCTGTTTACCTGCTCTCTCTCTCTCTCCCTCTCTATCTATCGTCAAAACTATGTCCTAAAACTCTGTTGGCAGCGCTCAGCAGCTTGAGTGAAAAGTGAACGGGACTGGCTGTCTATCCGTTTATATGGTGTTTATCCAATCCAGATCAGTTGATAGGTTTTGTATAGTTGTCTTTGTGTATACTAGTTGCAGCGAACAAAGATGTCTGTTACGTGGATATCACACCATTGTTTGTAGAGTGGTTTCCGATCACATGATCATCGATACAGTCAAAAGTATTCATTCCTTTGGCGACTGTCCGCATTCGGCCGCACTATTATCTCCTAGTCAGCTGATTTCTACCGCAAATTGCGAGCATAAATTGACTCGAAAATGCAACTAGTTTTTTTTGTGCCTAAAGGAAAGCACACACGGGACATGTACCGTTTATCCGTGTATGTTGTCAGTAGCTACTGCAGGACCGAAAATGACAAAACGGGAGGTTATTTTTCACTGAAATGAAGGAAAGACAAGAAACCTAAATATCTGAGGGAAATTGCGGCCATATTCAGCATAGTTGTCAGTTTAGTTCGTAGTATAAAGACCCAGTTGGCTCGGAATTCACTCTAGCGGACGAGCCTTGTTGACAAGATTAATAATAGGATTGAGCCTTCCGTTCGAACATACCTCTAGACAGAATCAACAGTTTGCCAGGCGCGAGGCATCACAAACTGAGTAAAACTGGGGTTAGGGAATTTGCTTCATGTAACTCCAGCTTGTGTTCTCATGAGTAGATAGAAAAGAGACCCAAGACACCAATCCCTCTCCAAAGCTTATATGATGAACTGGTTTTGGATCAATGTTGTACAAAAGTTCAAAGCTATCTGGACACTGTTCCAGCAGGTCAGTGAAATCTACTTCTTCGTTTCAAAGGTGGAATTGACAGATTCGAAAGAATATCTTCTCGGGAAAGAAGTCCATATTACCGTCTACAATGAAGTTGCATATTTTGTCCACTCATGTTCTGTCTTCTAGAGCAGTCTAGAAAAGACTGCACCAGTTAACTGTCTGTTGAAGAATAATCCTAAGAACGAACAGTCGGGCTGAATAACACACCACACCTTTCTGTGACACGGCATAAAATGTCCTGCAATTGCAGGCAGTCCAAACCAACTTCACCGAAAAATAACGACAAATCAATGTGAATTTTAGTAAATTATTGGAAAGACACAAAGGCGACTACTTAATGCTGTTGAAAAACAATCCGGGTTACCTTACTGACGGAAACAAACAAACCGGCGACGGTAGCCCACAGCATGTGAATGAAACTAATCGATTTAGTCTTGCCCACTGCCGAGTTCTGTTTCGGCAGAAGGTTTAACGGACGGTTACAACCTGACAGCGTGTCCTGAAAATAGCGATCGAAGATTAAACGTAGTTAATGAGCTTAGTCGTGACGTTTACTACACAAGCCGGACCAAGATGGGAAAGAAAATAGAAACAGTTATTGCCGTATTACGTGTCGATGTAGTTTAGGACGAATCTGTTCATTCCTAGGCGAAGCCTGAATATTAGTGTTGTGAGTTGTGTGTTACGTCTACACAAAATATTGGCTCATTCAGTTGTTACCGAGCAGTATTCACCGTAGGCCGTGATAGTCCCTCTAAAAATCACTGACACACTGTGTGGGACGCTTCAGTACTCTGTCTCAAAAGAATCTCCATCTGGGCAACACCTTAATGACTATCTGTATCCTGTTTGTTATATCGTAAGTAAGCATTCGCTGAAGAAACTTGCCAACTTTGCAACTGAATTCTCCAGCTTTCAAAATCTTCCAGTAATCTAACAGAAAATACTTCCGGAGAGTTCCACTCACCAAGATGTGAAGCGAACGGATGACTGAAATTCTCATCTATGGACTTGACCCAAATTCGCACCCTGCCTAATCTTAAGCAGATTGGTTGAACCCATTCTGAGTAAGACAACTAATGTTCAGTTTGTGGTCTACGGTAGTCTCATTGGCTAGAACTGCTATTCTGCATTAGGGTGATCTTATCGACCGTCTTTCAATGAACCCGTTCGACCTTTATTGGAAGACTTAATAAGGCTGTGTGTCTTAACGACACGCGCCGAAGAAATTAAGACTCAGAGGAAAATGAAACAAGGACTCAAATGTTTGAATAAAGATTGATTGTGTGAAGAAAAGTGCCTCTCTCGAAAAGTAAACATGTCATTTGGTTCGTTGGACTTGATTGTTTAAATTTTTTCCGTGGAACATCTCTAACAAATTCATTTTAGGCAAGCAACTGTTCTCAAGTTAGAACGGCTCCCCCAGGTGATCACCTGCTGTATCTCCAATTCATGTACATCGAAGTTATGCCCTTCTGACAGGACTGTCTCCAGGGGATACTATCTCCACACAAGGAACCACTTCATGTTCCGTCGTAATAGGAAACACTGATTCCTCATCCATACATGAGCACGATTGTTCTACACAGCTATTTACTACGGTTTTATAAATCTCATCGTCTATATCTCCCATGGTATGTCGTTTCTGTAAAGGAATGGATACAGATGGAACGCTGCTGGACCCACACAAGTGTGAGGAGGGGAGGATTTTACAGAAACCCAAACGTGACACAAATCGAAGTAGCCAAGAACGTATCAACTAACTGGACCATAGTTGGGACAGCAAAAGATCTTTAGAATGGGCTTTTGTCTTGAATGTACCAATGTGTTCTAATGCGCTACACAGGTTCTTGATCAGTCAAGCGAAAGAGTGAAGATACTAATTAGTTTGGAGAAACACCACTCATGGGGTTGGGCTGAAAACTCTTCGTGAATGCTAATTAACCAACTTAAATGAGGTGAAATGCCACCAAGTTGAATGAATGTGATAGGATAATCTTGCTTTCGCGATTGTTAAATAACGGGCCACAGTGTAACTTGTGTATAGTAGGATAGTTTCTAATCAGAGCTAGCCATGTATGGATGCGAATCAACGACCCGTAAACTGATGCTCGTGTGGTATTCTGGTACAACTTTGTTCTACTGGCTGGTCTCCGGATCCTGGTGGTCTAGTTTTGGTTGACTGAAAAATGACAGTGGTTTTGTTTTCCGAAGATAGGAACAAAATTACACAGCAAGTCCCTCCCTCGAACGGCAGGAACTATGCTATTATGGATGGATTTTCAAATCACTTGATGAAGTTGGTCGTGGTTAGTACCTTCTGTGTGAGTTCATTCTATCTGAAGCAGAAAGACAGCAAATTTCAAGTTTCATCAAGTTCGGGTTTCACAAGAAACTCCCTTAAAACATGACTTCATTCGGAATAGCCGCTTATATCGACCATATATGAATAAATATGGCTCTGTAGCTTTTTTTACCTGGAACCTTTCGGAGATTAATACAGAAGCGGATGGTGACGCGACAAAGAATTCAACTTGAGATCCCATTTGTCAAAGATGAATTGAGTGATACTGTCTTAAAAATATTTCCCTATTTAATGAAACAATGTTCCTTATACTTGTATCATACGCTGCAGTACTGAGGAGCATTTCTTAGCCTGTTTCGGACGAGACTCGATGATCTACTCGGCGCCATGTGTGGGGAATACCGCCGTCTTCATTACTATGGATTGTGAACAATACCAGTTGCATCAACAAACACGATTACTAAGCACGAATTGCGACGCGACAGTATTCAATATATTGCTAGTGGTTTTCGCATGTTGCAAGCCATTGGTTTCATTCGGCAATATATGAACGGAACACAATGAATAATTAGCGAATGCATCATGAATACACATGTGCTACTGATGGTGGTACTTTTAACCTTTTTTCGGTGCAGGAGGTGGGGGCTCGATAACTACCAAATGCGTTCCAGAGAGTTCCGAAAAGGACATTGATTAATAATTACTGACCTACATATAATGCAATTTAGTGCCCATCGTGTAGACAAACAGGATGAGGATAATAGTCACAGCACAACTTCGAGATTATCCAGGGCATTCTAGAATGTGTTGGAAGGCTGGCATTATCGTAGTCCTTATCCCAGCCATTCAAAACAGCGACCATAACAGTGGGAGGTTGACAGTTATCCTAATCAGTCGAAATAAGGTGAAAAGTTACCCCGACATACCTTATCACAAAATAACCGCGAGAAAAAACATGCTGTTTTAAGGCCATCCGCAGATCAATAAAATTATCAACTACAATAAAGGAAACTACTCACAAGGTTGCTGAAAACCCTTCGATAGCCCACGACCGGTTTCGCCCTTCTTGGGGCCCGTCAGGTAGGCGCAGTCCCCTAGTTTCCGTCAACCTTATGTTCTACTTGAATCTAAATTGGACTGTTTTCGAGAAATACACTCATTTGCAAATCAATTTGGTTTTCACGAAAGACTCAAGCGAATCTCTCGTTCCTATAAACTACAATCTTGTAATGCAACCTGATAGCCTAGACGATTGGTTCTTCCAGGCGTGACAGGCTGCAAAGTTGTTGCAGCCCGAAATGCTTCTAGAAAGAACCGTTGCTGACGGCCTTCAGGGGATCTCCAGTGTTTTTGAGTATAGGCATATCTACTGTAAGAGCAACAGAATTACAACAGAACCGCACAAACAGACAAATCGTTGAAAAACGGGACCGCTTTGGTCTTTCGCTCGATGGCACCAACTAATCACGCACGCTGCGAACGCACCCAAAAGCGGAAACTGGTCTAGTAACCAGCTTTAGGACGTGTGAAACACCAGAAGCCTGCGAAGTCCTGATGGGCCAGTGGCTGTGGCCCATGGTGCTTGACTGAGGGCCCGAGTGAACAGCGATGAGAACGAGCCAACAGTGTGAAGTTGGACGCATGCTGGGTCATTTTTGTGTGTGATCCGAATGTGTGCTTAGCTTTGCGCTTGTGAGACACATTTTTCAATTAACCGTGGGAAAATCACTCCGACCATTTTACCTGCTTGTGAAGACATGGCAGTTTAAATCTGTGGTGTCAAAAACAGTGGTTTTTCAACTTTGTGAAGGATTGGAGATGACCAGCCTGATGAACCGATGTGCAATCAACACATTCTGAAAGTATTTTTGGTGAGCCTGCCCTGTACAAGTAGGCTGTCCAAACGCAGATCCTTATTAGTTACTCATAAGATGTGGGAGAAATTGAGAACCCTATTTAACACGAAAGTATCCATTTAAATTTCCAGTTTTCTTTATCCCACTTCGAACACCGCCATCACTTTATACAGACGTGTCGACAGAGATGTCGGGCTCACCCTCATCCCGACAGTGCCTATACCATGGTATACATCGGAACGCACGCGAATTTTAAGGTTTCTCTACAATTACCAAATTATCTTCATATCTGGAACACAAAGAATTCCTATGGTGCCTTCAAAACTCCTAAATTCGAAGTTTAGACGCGAAAACTCTTCATACAAACACCGACGTGAGTTGAACTTCTTAAACCGGAAGCTAGAAAGCAAAAGACGGAGCAGATAAGCCTCATTTGCTACCAAAATAATTTCAGTAGTATCATAAGAATTTTTGACGTATAAATGGAAAAATTCATTCGAAGCAACCTTGATTACCATGTCTTTGTCTTTTGAATCAGCGTTGCCAGAAGTGTCAAGCGACAAAAAACGGGGGCTGGGGTATTCTGGAACCGGCTGACTTATTTTATTAAAGGTCGCGCAGTTTGATTTCAACCTTTTTGACTACCCGAAAGTTCAAGAATTGAAACTTGTCCGAAGTGTGGCAGGATGAGCTTAGTAGTGTGATTTAAAGTAAGAGACCCCAAGTTAACTAAGCCTGCTTGAAGTACCGCTGTACTTTCTTGCTCAGAACGCTCCCTTATTGGTCAACCGTCTGAGAGACAACTTTCGAAAATCTACATCTATTGGCTTAGCCCCTCTTCCCCGATTTCATCGCTACTAGATAGATAATTCGATTGCGATATTAAACGTAATGTATGATTTAGAACAATATCAAGAACAGGGAGTGTAGGAGGGAAACGTGCTCAAACCAGAATGACCACATCTGGAAAACCTAACAACCGCGCGCACACGCACACGTTCATGTGTTACGTCACAGACTATTGTTTGTCGGTATACTGGAACGCTGTTTACCGTTTTCTAGCAGTGGAGAAACACGCCAAGAAGATATAAAAAATCGCTTGCTTGGAGAATGTGCTCGTGTTCAGTGAAGCGGTCAAAGATGGAATGATTCATCCCTTTCAAAGGTACACAAATGGGTTTTTTCGTCTGGAGAGGTTTGTTTGTGTGTAGACTACAGCGTAAAATTCCTAAATGGCGCAACTTGTGTTCAGTTGTTTTTTTTAATAATGGACTCCAAAAAACAGCACCACATGTAATCAAACGCACCTTAGTGTCTTAGTTTCTTGCATAGTTGCACAGCAGTTCTACCGTTCAGAACGTCCTGAATTTGGACGCTACATGGGAACTACCATGGTGAATAGTTTCAGTCGTTCTCCATGGAAAAATGACTTGCTGAGCTTAACGAAACTGCCAAAGATTTAGAAGTGCAGGTCCATAACCGATGTCATTCAATTCTGTTGGATTGACTGTGTAGGGTTGTCGGACCATCATGACAACCCCGCCGGTCAGACATTGGGATATCATCTCACCATGAAATCAACAAAACTTCGACCTTCTTGAGAAATACACTCATTTGCAAATTAATTTGGTTTCCACGAGAGACTCAACTGTATCCTCTCGTTTATGATATTCTACAACTGAATGTGTTGCACACAGGCCGCCTCATGATTCAGTTGGCACGATATTTGAGATATCGCAGTATATTTTCATAAAGGAAACTACTCACCAGGTTGCTGAAAACTCTTCGACAGCTCACGACCGGTTTCGCCCTTCTTGGGGCTCATCAGGTAGGCGCAGTCCACGAGTTTCCGTCAACTTTATTTCTACTTGAAATCAAATTGCACGAATAGGTGTCTGCTTATCGGTGTTTGTGAGTAGTCTCCTTTATGAAAAATAACTTTGACCTATTATACCATCTTCCCAGAGTATAGCCAGAATACATCTGAACCGTCCAGTCTAAAGTAAAATTCGAACGTCGGAATGATAAAAGCCAACTGGAGATAGAGGGGTTCATCGTAAGCTACTTGAATTTGTCGGTTGTTGTTGGGTGCGAAGAGATAGGACAGTGGAAGGCAGTTGATTTTAATCAGAGTCCTCAATTGTTGGACATCCAACAACAACAATAGGGAAATGGAAAGTCGGCTGATAAGTAAAGTGGCAATTGTAGTTGCAAGAACATTTAGTTGTGGCTCGTACTCGTAGAAATTAATTCAGTGTTTATCATGGAATGCCAATTTTGTTGCCAAAAAACGGTAGTTGAGTGCCTGGACCAAACAGTAAGCGATGCAAGTATTCGGAGCTCAGCCTTCACGCTATCAAAAAACTCCCTATCAGCATTTTCCACAAGAATACAAAAAAGGGCCTGAACGAGAGTAAGTTGTTCGAACCAGTGACGTGTTTGTCATTTGGGGGCGATTGTATCTCATTGTACCATGTATGGCTCGACATACTTAGACACGATACAATGGTACAGACGCTTGCATTACGAAATGGCATCACAAGACTCTTAAACAATAAGATGGTATCACAAGGACTAAACAGCTGAGAGAGTCAAATCTAGAATCTCCTTAACAAACAAATAACAACGGAACAAAATCGAATGCGTCAATGTGTTTTTTCATGAAATTCCTAATTGGTTATCACTTGATTTGACGTGAGAAGGCCAAGACATTCCGATCTAATCCGTAACATGTTTTTTGTTCACTCGGTGTTGCCATGGTAGCTGCATAGCTAATCTACCATAGTTGCAGTGTGTCAAGCTTTGAGCTCACTCTAAATCAGTTGCAAGTCTGGTAAGAACTTAGATTGGGGTACGTGTTCCTTTTGGTCGTCATGGTAACGCCTTCTCACTACAGTCGAATGAGAAAAACGGAACATGCAGTGGAGAGCTTTTTTTGCGCTCTCGGATGCCTCATTTAGCACGGTGTGACCACACCCATTTCATGCTTGAGAACAATGAGATAATTTTCGGATGATCTTTGGGTCAGTAAGCTCAGAAGGTGATTTAGCGTAGTCGGTCGATTCCGGCAGACTACTGATCGTCCCCCCCACCAAACACCTGAAGTATTTTCTACACAGCAGTTTGTTGTTTTTGGTCGCAACAGCGGGACAACAAGTTTTATTGAACCAATCTGATTAGCTTTCGTCGGTAGGGGAAATCAAGTTTATTGACCGGTCATTTGATTAATGTAACTTGGTTTACTATGAAACTCGAGTTTACTTCAAAATACTTCAGGCATAGCTAGAATGTTTCCTAGAGGATTTGCAAATGTGCGTACGATATACTTGTTCTATACCACGATGTGCACACCATATTTCCCATGAATACTTACAGGCAGATGTGCGAAAATTGACGTCGGATGAGGAACTAGCTCCTGGAAACGAAGTGAATTGTTCTGATAAACATCATCTGATACGGAAGAAACACGGATTTGAGAGACCTTGAACACGAACTGAGTACTCGTAGTGCAAACGAAATGACAGTTTTTAAACGGGACAACAACCCGCGACCCTTTGTTTACCGGGTAGCGGCCTACCAACTGAGCTACCGTAGACTCTGCCCTACGTCCCACACGTGCACTCAGGTTCCGCCAGGCCTCTGCCTACTGAATCAACACTTGACATCTGTCAATGCCATTAGTGTGACCAAACTAGTCTAGAAGTTGATGCCTATCAGCGAGCAGAAGGACGAGTGGTTGTAGATACGAATCCCATCTAACGACTCTGTATTTTCGACTGTATTGCGCGTACGCGGGCACACGTCTAGTTTGTCGTTTGGTTATCAGGTGGACGAGCCCAAACAGTGGTTTTATTTTAAACATGATACGAGAGCTGTGGGGAGGCTTTCCTCACTCGCTGGGTCCAATATGATTGGAGATTCAAACCCTGTAAGCATTAGGCTTTTTCTTATGTAAATCAATAACAAAATGGCTGACCCTAACGGTTCTAGTGCAACTGGTAACCCCACAATTCTTAAATAAACCTTTTTTATCAGTATTAAATCAGCTAACAGGTTGTTTATTGGCTTGAGCGAAAAAACGATAGGGCTGCCACACGTGATATCTCTTTTGTTATGAGTAGGGCATAGCCCATAGAAGTGATCGCCTTGCGTCACATCAGCTGATCAGTACCACTAACTTTAGATAACACATGAATGACGCATAGCGAAATCACCGTTCCATCAGGAACACATAATTTCGAGTCAAATTTGAAGACTGATCTGATGCGCCTCGGGAACTGGCACACTGCAAAAATGTGAATTCCGATGAAACCCAATGTTGACTCATTTCTAACCGGATAAGTACAGTCGACAAATTCCTCAGTGCAAGTCTCAGTGAAAACTGTGTACATTTTTGAATTAATGTGGCTGTGGAGGTACGTACGTAAGAGAGCAAGATTATTGCCAGAAATTAAAAAAAACGTTGCGGCCTAAAATATCCACTTACCAGTCGTAGTCTCTAGCCACACAATTCCATTCAAGCATATGGTAGTTCCTGGCTCACACGGACCCAGTAAATCCGGCTCAGTTATCGTACCCTTACAACTGTCTAAGGTTGTATTCACACCAATTCCACGATGTGTGGGTTTCATTGTCGGTGTGCTGGATGCGATGGAACATTGCAGCGGGATGCTAGGAGAGGGACTGGAAGAGTTGCAGTAGCCATTAGCAGATTTAAGTCGACAGATATTATCTGGATTGCACGGAGATCGTGGTTGATTGATGGAATCTGTCGCTGGGGTTGTGGTCGGTGTATTCATTTGGGAATTTGAATGTTTGTGTGTGATTCTCGTGAGAGGATTGGGGGAGTGTGATTCACTACTGTGAATTGAGGCGTTTGGGGGTCTGTGGTTGAAGCCGTCCATTCCGTTTGGGTAGGAAATGGAGGTGACAGTGGTCGATCTCTCCAGGTCAGGATGACCACGACTGCCGGAGGACGAAGAAAAGTCGGTTAGGACTGATAAGGGGCGCGTACAGTGGGCACTGGAAGGTGAGGAATGTGGGCCGGGACTTGGATGGCTGAACACTGATGGAGGTAGAGGACTGCTGCGGGCTGAGTCTGGAAGAACGCGGTCTTCGATCTGAAAAGGGAAGTGGGATGTAAATGAGTACAAGGCTGGCGGATTGGAACATCGCGCAGAAAAGCCGGCTTTTGCGTACATACATTAAGTAGCACATAATCCGTGGTGTATTCGGAACCTATTAGGAATCCGAGGACAGTGTAAATGCCAGCCCTATCCATGCCCAACCAAATGATTGAGGAGGAGTTCAGACTTCACTGGAACGGAGCAAGTAGACTAAGAGTCCTGGGATACGGAAATGAAAAGGAAGCCGCTGGGTTCCTCTAACTTCATCCGTATGCATGGGAGTATGTCGCTTCTTGTTAGAAGCTGCATTTCAGCCACTGTTGAGCTGCTTACCAATGAACACCAAGTAAATCACAAATAAACAGGGACTGGTTTGAGTACTATTTGATGACACATCGATCGGATGAAACAACAGTTACAAGTGGTAGTTGGTCACGTCTGTAGCCGGTGTGATATTCTCATATGTGATACATAGGATGGTAAGCCGCATACTGGGAAGACGAAGGACAGGTGAACTACTCTGATGTGTTGAGGGAGGGTATAACAGCCAACAGCGATACATATAGTTGGCACAGATTGTTGGTCCTACCTTAAACGGCCTATCGGTAACAAAGTCAACCGCGTGTCAAGATTGTGAAGCGAGAGTCAAGCTTCTTGTTAGAAGCTGCATTTCAGCCACTGTTGAGCTGCTTACCAATGAACACCAAGTAAATCACAAATAAACAGGGACTGGTTTGAGTACTATTTGATGACACATCGATCGGATGAAACAACAGTTACAAGTGGTAGTTGGTCACGTCTGTAGCCGGTGTGATATTCTCATATGTGATACATAGGATGGTAAGCCGCATACTGGGAAGACGAAGGACAGGTGAACTACTCTGATGTGTTGAGGGAGGGTATAACAGCCAACAGCGATACATATAGTTGGCACAGATTGTTGGTCCTACCTTAGACGGCCTATCGGTAACAAAGCCAACCGCGTGTCAAGCTTGAGAAGAGGAGGAGAGTCAAACAGATGCCTGGAACCACGGCTATGGAGAGCGTGAATGGGAAACCGGCGCTCAATTTGGCTCAGTCTTGTCCTGATTAAGATTTATGTCGAAAGCGAAACGCTGCCAAACAATAATCCCACGCACTTGGCGAAATACACTCACTTGCAAACCAATTCGGGTTTGCGATAGCCTCACTTAAAGCCCAGCCGAATCTCTCGTTTATGATGCTTTTAAGCAGCTGAATGTGCTGCATCAGGCCGTCTCATGTTTCAGCCGGTACGATATTCGAGATAACGCGATACATGTATGGACATAATACACTAATCACAAGGTTTCTGAAGATTCTTCGACAGCTCCTCTCGGGTGGGCGCAGTCCCCGAGTTTCCACCAAACTCATAGCACTAGGTGAGTCTCTCGCAAAACCAAATTTGTATGCAACTGAGTGCATTTCGCTAATTTAGTGCGATTTGGTTTTAAGTGAAACATACGGTTGACGGAAACACGGGGGCCGCGCCTACCTGATGTGCCTTAAGAAGGGCGAAACCGGTCGTGGGCTGTCGAAGAATTTTCAGCAACCTGGTGAGTAGTTTCCTTTATGAAAATATACTGTGATATCTCGAATATCGTGTCAACTAAAAGATGAGACGGCCTGTGTGCATCACGTTCATTTGTAGAATACCATAAATGAGAGATACAGTTGAGTCTCTCGTGAAAACCAAATTGATTTGCAAATGAGTGTATTTCTCGAAAACAGTCCAATTTGGGTTCAAGTAGAACATAAGGTTTACGGAAACTTGGAGGCTGTGCCTACCTGATGAACCCCAAGAAGGGCAAAACCGGTCGTGGGCTGTGGAAGAATTTTCAGTAACCTTATGAGTAGTGTATTACGTCTACCTTCCCCCACCCCCCGGAATGCTTACAAAACTTTTCTTGAAATAGAAGCTGGGACATTTAGATAATTCTAAAGCTACAGAAACGGGTCGAAAACCAAGCAATATTTACAACTGGAAAAGAAGGCCCTCATGTGGCATGCTAGTGAATCATCACACTTTTGTTTGCAAATATCAGTTCTCTGGGTTGGCATCGCAGTCAGAATTCGCAAACAGTAAGGCATTTGGCTCTGTACAAACCGTCATTGTTACACCAACTAGGCAAAGGTAGTTGGTTTTTAACCATTCGTATCAATCAGGTGCACGTTGAATGCCATCCAACCATCCAAACACGTGTTCTTAGATAACCCTATATCCAGGTGATGATTCTCAATGATAGGTTTTGCCCATGCCATTTGAAACTGAGTAAACACTTCGTTGGATGTTTATAGCGCGGCTTTGGTTGTTCTTTCTCTAGTTCACCGTTGAACTGTGGGCGATAAAAATTACCTGATACACAGTACACGCCTCCTGACCGAACACATCTTTGAACACGGATTCGTCCAGTTAAGGTGCTTCATATATGAAAGAAATAAGCAAGTTTGCACATAATTTGTTTGGATGTGAGCTTCAGTCTCCCCTTGGAGGTTTACAGTCACTTTATATGTGTCGGTGGTGACAGTTGGGATGAAACTTTCAACGGGTTGAATAGGCTTGGTCCCACAATTAATTCTGGCGTTCTGTATCGTTTCTTCAGTTCACATCCCTGTTTGGTGTCTCCAGCCTTTCCGTGTTAAAAATTCTTTCAGTCAGTTAACGTAGACAGGCCTTGTAAACTAAGTCAGGTGTTATGAAGAAACCTAGGCTGAGTACAACAAAGCCTGGAACTTGAATGGCTTGCATCTCAAGAAAGAGGAAACTAATCTTTGGACCAGGTCACCAACATGCGTCTGGTTTCTGTGCACAATTTCCAAGCCAAGAACCGAAAATAAGCGTTCATTCAGGGGGTGAAAGTCTGGCTTTCCTCGCTCTAAACGATTGTTGTAGTATTTTACATGAGAGATGGGAGACTTTTAAGCAAGAGATGAACCATGTTACTCTGTTCTCTGACCATCAGTTGGGACAAACCTTCTGCCATAGCCCAGTTGCTGTGCTTATGTGGCTTTATGTCTTGTAGCCTCATGAACTGTGGCATTACTAACAGTTCTAAGTGGAGTGGAGAGACAGTTGCTACTTCAAAAGACTGGCGGGATTTACGAGTTTCGCTCACCGCTGACCGCTCCATATAAGTTCACAAGTGTCCCACGCGTAGCCACGGCGGCATGTGAAATGTCAACTGAACACGAAAACAACTAACTGGGTGTCATACCATAAATCGATGGTACCTTACGAATCACAAATCAACCGCAGAATACGGCAGTCGTTGTTTCGCTTCAGGTCGTACTGGCTAGTGGTATGTAAATTTTGACCGTTTGAAAGAAAGGCACATATACCCGTTGCCAAGGTGACTGCTCAGGGCAAAAATGTAAAATTTGAGTGAGTAAATCTGAATGTAATAGAACGCCGGACTGCATATAGACTGGAGATCATAGGAACTCATGTGGTTGGGAACTAATCTGAACTCTATGAAGCCGGGTGTTAGTGTTAGTGGTTTTCTTAAGGATGTTCGCACCGATCAAGTATAAGTTGCTTCGTTTCAGAGAGGTTTGGAAACGGCTACCCAAACATTTCCCATAGGTCGCTTTGTTGGTCAATCCCTTATAACTACTGGCTACTGAGAGAGTTAAAGCAGAATAAGCAGAAGATAAAACGGAAAAGAAACCGTCACTGTAGCAGTACTGGAAGCAAAAGATTTAATCCCAACTCAGAAATACGGAGCGATATAGCTCCACCACTTTAAAGACAACTATCATTGGGGATGCCAAGATCTCTCTGCTGAGAAGTAACATATCCCTAAGGTCATAAAATCCGTGCACTACACACCCAAGTTTAGTTCCCAAATGAACCTATTTGTGCCTCGGGCTGAGTATCCTAAGTTAAACTAAATCGGACTTACGATACTAGTTAGTTGAATGGAATGGAGTGCTGGTGAAAACACGAATCTGACAGCGTTCTTTTTAGTTGGAGAAACATGACACTGCTCAAAGATTCCATAAAAATGCACATTTATGTGAATTCTTCCGTTAGGGTGGAAAGCATACACTTAAGGGGGTCGAAGCATGGAAAATAAATATGTCTGACGCCACTTGACTTGTTCGTACTAAACAGAGACGTTTCATTTGTCTAACCAACTGTGAATTTCGGTGTGAAATTTTTTATGGGTAACGTAGCGAGAATCACCGCTGAACAACAAAATTTATGGTTGTTCAACAAGATGGAAACCCGCAGTTCAAGGAGCGTCTGTATGAGTGAATAAATCAAGGTGCCAATCAAAGACAGGACCAGGGTGTTTCGATACCACCTGTGGGACAAATCCCTCCATAGAAACTACCCGCTGGGTCAGTCAGATAGACAACACAGTGGGAGCACACAATAGTGGCAGCTGGACTTGCCTATGGCAAAATATGAGTGAGTGACTCCTGACTAAGCAGATAGTCTGATCAGATTCCTTTGCCTGGTGTGAATTCATTTGGAAAAGATTCGAATTGTTCGAGTATCGGTCAGTCAGCTGAAACCTCTTGGTGAATCGCTTTGATTTTCGGCAGTATTGGCTTGTGTGTGGAACAAAGCGTCTTTATCCTCGTGTGGATAGCCTGCAGCAACCCAGCCGAAAGTTTGGAAAATTGGTGTTCCACACATGTTCACACGTTCGGGAGTAATCAATAGATTGGATGACAAAAGCTATCACAACAGACCTGGTTTCGCTTTAGTTATTTCATGAAATTTGATCCTGAATTTTAACTAGTCATGGTAAGCTCCCTTAAAACCTGCTGGTGGTTTTCAACTTATCACGGAATCTATTTCGCCCGGCAAAATAGAAACTA
>NW_008751810.1:215888-220629 GCF_000715545.1 Opisthorchis viverrini
ATATGTGTATATATATATATATATTATTGAGGAAGAATGTATATATTTTGACAGCGAGACTTCACATCAACTGCCAATTCCATTCTCAGAATTGACAACGTTTCCACATTTCTTTGGTGCTCAGCGGAAAGACCGACTAGAGCATAGTTTTAATCAGGCGATGTGAAGACGTGCTTGATGCTTGTGGCTAGACAAACTGTGATGTAAAAGATAGTTTCCAGTTTCTTTAAGCTTGAAGCATGCTGAGGGGGGGAACTCGTTCTCTGCCAACCGAGGAGGCTACTTCAATGTAAAGCATATCCCCAGATGGCGATGACATATGGGTTCACAATGTAGCTGCCTGAAAGTGGATATTCATGTTTATCAGTAGGCTGATTGTTTGTCCAAAATTGCCGACCAGCACTTCGAATAGTACGATTACTGTCAAGACTATATCAACCATACCACATAACATATGATGTATATAATATACATGTAATATATACAATATATAATGTACAATAATAATTAACTATACAAACCATACCATATAATATATATAATATATGTAACATATCATATATAATATATATAGTACTTAATAATCATATATAATATACCATTCACTCATAATTCTCACTCTATATTCTCAGCTTATGTACTATCGTTATTAGACTATTGAAGCGTACATTACGCCTTCCTATTCCGTCTTCTTTCTAATCTCGTCCTGGAACTACTCGACTCTCGCAACAGTTGCCAAGGTGTATGGGTAACCAAAGCCGCCCCTTATAAGGCAGCCGTGACAGAAAGAGAACAGTTTGAGTGCAAGTGGAGAAAGAAGGATTGTATTCCTCAGGGGAATTCGGCTATTTTGCATCATATATACTTTGAGCTAGTCCCTATTTCTGTAGGTAAAAAAGATGTTTCTGTCAAAAGTCGACTCACCAAACTCTTCACGTTCTGCTGTAATAATCATCAGCGGCATCGTCACTATCACCATCACCATTATCAACAACAGCGCAACATCAGCGTTCAACACTGCCGTATAGGCATAATTTAGTTGAATGAAAGAATGAAAGCGGATGGGGAAGGGATTTATCGCTAGCCTGCCACAATCATTCTGAGGTACACGCACCTCCAAACACTCAATCAGACAAACTGGACAGAAACTGACAACAAGGATGCCATCGACAACGACTAACAACCATGTGTTGCATCGTCTCCAACCAGGCGCAGTGGTTCGAATCCGACCTCCGCCACTCGACTTCCCCTGTCTAGGCTTGGGCAACCTGGCAGTATCCCAGCCCTCGTGCTTCCTTCGGGTGGTATGGCAGCTAGGCACCGGAAGGTACAGCTGAACGCTTTCTTTCTTCTATTTGGTAATGAGTGTGCCGTGGCTGATAAAAAGTCAGGAACCACAAAAATTCAACCCTGTGGGTCGACTTTTTCACTACTGAGTTGCCCATATTAAAAAAAGGATAATAATTTGACAAATTTTCTCTTGTCATCTAATTGATGCGGTGACCAAAAGTTATAAAATCCGCTAAATTATAGACCTGGTTGCCACACACACACTCCGGACAGTGAACCGCTAATAACCGCTCGTAAGCTGTCCAACACGTCGTGTCTTTGTGACCAGTACGCAACCTTTATCAGTCGTGCCAATCTACTTTGTGAAAATGCCACGATGCGTTGTTAGCCTTGGTCTACAGCACTCATGAATAATAAACACTGAAACACATGTGGTCTTTCTGACGCCAGCAAGGACACGCATTCACCCAAACGATCAGGTGTGCACTCGCATCCGTATGTGCGTAGACGTGTGAGTGTCTGCATGTAAGCGCTATCGACGCGCGGTGTTACTACTAGCGTTGTTGTTGTTGTTGTGCTTAGAATGTGCTGTCAAACGGCGACAAGCTTCACAGAGGCTGTCGGTTGAGTAAATGACATGAAGCAGACGGGTGATCGAAGGAGTGTCTGTTCTTGCCCAGTGAAGGCTTTTGCTAGGGGGCTTTTGATGCTAGTCATTTGGTACTTGACAGGACGTTTGTGTGAATGAATAGTCATCAGCTTCCGTCTATGGTTGATTAGCTTTGAAGAAAATTGTCGCCGGAGATTCATGGTATTATTATCCTGCTTCGCAAGAAGGCTTGCTTTCATTGAAATACCCAATGGGAAGGGAGCGATCAGGTGTAGATGAGTCTAGGGGATGACTCGGTGCGTAATTGTGATGTTTCCATGAAGTGGAAACATTGAACTTGGGCTTAGTTTTTGCGCACTTCGATGAGAAACCGTTTGGCCTTTGGCTTAGGTTACCAGGTGTCACCCTTGGGAGTACTCGGAGATCTCTAAAACTAAAGGGGTAGCAAACTATTTGTCACCGGGGTACAATATATGGCAGCACGGGCATTAATACGATGAGATAAAGATAATCGTTCAGCTGAAACACTCTCTCAGTGCCTAGCTGCCATGCCACACGAACGAGGCACGCGGGCTGGGATACTGTCAGGTCGCCCAAGCCTAGACAGGGGAAGTCGAGAGACAGAGGTTGGGTTCGAACCACGGACCTTCCGGTCAGTAAACTCACTCTAACCACTGGCGTGTACCAGGCTACAGAAAGGGCCGTATTGTTGTATAGTTGCGAAACATGGCTTCTGTGGGCAGACGGTGTGAGGGGCCTTCAGATTTTTGACCACCGATGTCTCATAATCGTTGCTGGTACCGGATGGCGTCAACGGATTAGTAACGAGGTGATTAGAAAATGGGTACTTGGTTGTGCAGCAGGAAACATCCAGAACCATCAACTATGGTGGCTGGACATGTGCTACACATACCAAAACACCATCTACTCAGACACACATTGTTCTATGTGCTTCCTTTAGAATGGCAGACAACGTATGGCTTGGACGGAGGGTGTAAAATAGATTACGAAGAGTTTGAACGTTGTTGTTGAAGTCTCTCCTCGTCATGCGCTTGACTGGATACATTGATGGTCGGTATCAATGGCTCTTGTGTTGTTAGTTTTTTCGATTCCTAGCTGCCACGCAACCCGGAGGGAGCACGAGGGCTGAGCTGCTGCCAGGTTGTCCAAGTCTAGACAGGCGAAGTCGAGGCAGAGGTCGCATTCGAACCACGGACCTTCCGGTCAGTAAATTCTCACTCTAACCACTGAGCCATCTCGTCCCCACCCCATTAATATGAAGGAATAACAAAAACTTGTTCAGGTGTAGCACCTTTCCGGCGCCAAACTGCCATGCCGCCCGAAGGAAGCACGAGGGCTGGGATACTGCCAGGTTGCCCAAGCCTAGACAGGGGTAGTCGAGAGGCAGAGGTTGGGTTCGAACCACGGACCTTCCGGTCAGTAAGTTCGCGCTCTGACCACTTGGGTCATCTCGCCCCGAGGCATTTAGTGTGTGGCCATTTTCTGTTGGCCAAACGCAATCATCCCCTATCTCACTGTTTTATCACGCTGCATTTGTCACTGGTGTCACTACAGTAACTGGCAATGCACGTCGCAGCAATAACAAGCGGTTTAATCTGTAAAAGTCTACCATAGTGCACTCGGGTTGGCACTTACACCAGTAACTTTGGGTAATCAATGCAAAGTAGATTACATCTGGTCTTCTTCCACTAGATTCAATTGGCGGTTCAACTCTACTTTCAAGTGGCTGAGGGGCTCTGACTATTATTCCACCTTATTCTCTGGCTTTAGGGCCATCGAGTGTTATGAAGATAGACCAATTCATTCATCCAAACAGATGGCACTGGATCAACCCTCTTTTGAAGGCCGCATGCTATCGGTCACAGAGTTCAGTATCTCTAATTGAAAATATCGACACGCTCGAATTGTGAATATATAATTTTCGTGAATTTCTCACCGAAGCTGTGTTGGTGCGAGGTATTCATTTTCTGGTAGACTCCACGAATACTCGTCAGCGGGAGTGAAGCCTGTCCGACAAAGTATTGCAGTTTAGCCTTTCAAAGTTCTGTCTCGAATCGAGTCTCAAATATCTCACACTGAGCTTATGGAATTCCGGCCTTCGGTGATAGTTTAAGGGCATGTATACGGAAGAATAGCCTAATAGTGATACTATGGTTACTTTTAAGCCTTTTTAAATGCTATGAGGACACAGGCACAGTCTGCATTCGTACTCGCTATACCTGCTAAGCTAGGGGGTAAGTTTCGAAGATGACAAATGCTTAGATGTGGATCAAACCCATGACGCACTGCATGACATAAAGTTGTCCGGGCACATATTTCCTGGGCTATTTTCCCCCAACTTTGTCTATATAGGAAAGAATGACGCCGGTTTCCTAACCGCTACAGTTCCATGTATCCTAAAATTATAACCCAACATCAGCCGGATGGCAAAAGAAAAAAATGTTCTTCAGTGAATTTTCTTGCCTATGAGCAGGGATTTTCTCTCTGTTCAAAGTTTACCGGTATAGCCTCATACACATCACTTTTGTTAGAGCCCGGCGGAAGGACATCAAATAGGGTAAGACCAAGTGAACCTTGCATTTATCGTCTGGGTACGCCTCGACACTGGTGAAAGTGCCACTTGTGCGTCCCATGCAACTTAACGCTCAGAAACTGCGTAGCACTGAGGCATCGAGCAAGTCAACTAGATTCGATCAACTGCGTCACAGTACCGTGGATATAAGGCCATGCAAAACCAACTTTCGCAATCACTCCGCACTGTCTCAACCCTGTGAGAGCAGCGTGTCAGAATCCGGCAAGGATTTCTTTCTCATGTCGCAG
>NW_008751810.1:220851-232910 GCF_000715545.1 Opisthorchis viverrini
ATAAACAACGTGCCCAATTGAGGAAACGGTTTAAACTTTAGCGAAGAACACGGTATTATAGTCGTTCCGATGTTACCGATATTTGGATATGGGATCCCGCTTTCGGCACGCATACTTGTTTCGTTTATGCAACAGTTTGCTTCCCAATCTGTGCAGTTTACGAGACGCTATTATTGTCTTCGGTTTTCTTCATTCTCCCCATCGACTTTCATGTGGTTGATACAAGCTGTTCATTGACTACATGACCAACCTCACTTCATGTTTTGTACGCAGAGAGGATGAAATGTCCTTAGGGTCATCACAATGGTCGATCGATAAGTACCCTTGAGCTGAGCGATGTTGCCAATAAACGGGAAATAATAATTTAGTCATGTCAACGGAAGGACGGAAGGGGAATTATCGTTGTTGCTAATCGATCAATAAACCATAAATGCTTACAGGGATACCGGGATGGGCATCGTGTGCTGCGACGACATTCGGGGGAAACTCCGGTACGCAGAACATTGGGAAAATCAGAGGAGTATAACAACAAATCTCACACAAGAGAGCAGAAGTTGATCAAGACAGCAGGTAATGTGGATGTAAAGTAGGCCCTGAAATTTACTGCTGAGGGTCACGTATATCCAGCAAGTGTTCAGAGTTTTTCATCGTTCAGAACACACGAATATAAAGAAACCTCCTTGACTAGAATACACATGAAGCCCAAACTGATGTTATAAGAAGGTTATAAATGATGGAACCACACACGGAAGAAAGCAACTTTAATTGATGTAAAGTGTGAAATCTGTGCTCTTCACACGTCTTGGTTTGCTGTTGGCATAGTACGGGAAATGGGAAAGACCCAAAACCTCTGAACCACACTGGGTTTGGGACCACATTTCTGTTGTAGATCAGGCATCATATCACAGCAAAACTCTGAGAAAAGCACCTTCTTCCGATTTGTACACACAAAAAGTTGAAAAAAGGTAGTTGGATCGGTATCCTCCGATCATCCAATTCCTCTTCTCGAGTAATGAAATTCAGGCTATCCTGAGCACGGATACTGATGTGTAAGGTTCAAATCCAACTTCACTCAAGAATGCAAACTACTGATGCGTTTTAATAAAGGCAGACCGCGAGATTAGTGCTTCTAACATTTGGTATTGGTATTTGGGAAAATTGCACCGGCACAAGAAGACAGTCCAAATCGAAGTAAATTGAATGTGAGTACTGTTCTGCATAGTACGTGCGAAAAAATTTGGACAATTCCACTCGTCATCGCAAGGTTATATTTGAAACTGAGTAGCTTCTACGTTTCTGTCAACATATTCACTCAGGACTTATTCTAATGTTCAGGTGATGGACGCTTGCACCCGACAGCGTCACATAGCCCGAGGGAGGATACAACATCTGTTAGGATATCCTTGCAGCGGTTAGTCTGATTAGAATGCGATGGAACATTGGAGCCTCAAATGCCAGAATCAATCCAGTGTAACTCTGGCCAAATTCACTTGCGAGGTAATCAGTTCTGTTCTGACCAATACTGGATGGAAATGCAAATACATGCAACTGTTCCACTCCCGTGAAATACGGTCCTTTTGAGGCAATTAATCATTAGATTTGACGCGACGCGTGCACCCGACAGCGTCACATAGCCCGAGGGAGGATACAACATCTGTTAGGATATCCTTGCAGCGGTTAGTCTGATTAGAATGCGATGGAACATTGGAGCCTCAAATGCCAGAATCAATCCAGTGTAACTCTGGCCAAATTCACTTGCGAGGTAATCAGTTCTGTTCTGACCAATACTGGATGGAAATGCAAATACATGCAACTGTTCCACTCCCGTGAAATACGGTCCTTTTGAGGCAATTAATCATTAGATTTCCTTACAGGTGTGATCACTCAGATGTTTGCTCAAAAGGCGAGCATCCAGACGATTATGGATGTCGCTTAGACATCCAGCAACAAATCAACCAAACTTTCTTGAAAAGTTGACTTATCGACCGATTCCATGCCTTTTCCAACTGAGTGAGATGTACTCAAATAATTTTGCTCTACATTGAGATGGGACGAAGCGACATTTTCGAAACGATCCAGAGACTCGACGTTCCCAAGAAAAAAACACTTCCATCACAGCCCGCAACTTGTACGCATTGAAAATCACTCCCCACTCCATGTCTTAAATTGTTACACCAAGTGCCGTGCACATACAGAAGGGCAGTCACAATCAGGCACAGCGACAGAAAAAAATGGAGCTGCGACACACCATGTGACTGTCGTCGATTGCAGTAATTTATTTTTTTCCGCTTTGGTGCCGCAGCTTGCTTGCACGCAAACAGATGTTCGGATTTGCAACCGCCCGGCTGAGCAGATTTACACACCAGTGCATAGACGAGTGCACAGAACCGAAGTTTTCTCGTTTCGGCTGATGGTTGACCGACCAAGTTAACTGCCATTAACGTTGCCCTTGGATTATCAATGTTTCCAAAAGCGTCACTGCTTCCGTAACAGAATATACCATCAGTTTTTGGTTCGGCTGATCAGGCGCAAATAGTCAGACATTCCATAAATGACATTCGAGACAGATCACTCACTGCCACGTTTTGATAATTGATGTCTTATTGGCTGATAATGATGCACGGAACAAAAAAATCATGGTGCCGACAATGATGCTTCGGCGTTCAAACTGAACGACGCTGAAAACCCAATCGAACAAGTTGGGTCTGACAATGGGAGTTTTTTTCGATAGAAGACGAAACGACAGGTACCGGGGATGGAGTAGCCATTGAGGCTGGGGGAATAATATAAGGGTGATCGATTGGCAAATCCAATCATCTGGATTAGAATAGACTTATTTAGTGGAGGTAATTGCTAGGGACTTGGACGTTTAAACAAGTACGACGGAAACTGTCAGAAATTCTAGTAACTCTGTTGTAAACGTGGTTATACTGAATAAACACTATGGAAAAATTTTCCTTCCGTAGGGAACCAAAATACCGGAAGTTCCCATCCACATCTATTCAACAAGATTTGACGCTTCCGTTGGCTCCCTGTGCGTATAATCGCCACATATGAGGCAAAGTAAATTCTTCTTACTGAAGGTGGACAGGCTGGAAATTCCCCTACAGCACTTTGGGCGATGTCAACCATTGTTTGACCGCCTATTAAGTGCTTTATTCATGGTGCCGTTCAAAAGCTTACCATCTGGCGTCGGTCAATAAGATAGCGCCCACTGCATTGTACGTTCTCCCACAGTGGCATACAGTCTCTATAGCCAGTCTTTTCATTACTAGTAAAAATGTGACCATGCTATGGAAGACGGTTTCTTCAAGTCCGCCTTGGAGGCACGTCTCCATCTGATTTTGCCGGCTCAAGTGATGGACTTCATCGTGATAGAAAGATTATCCGAATCGGTCTATACAAAAAACCGATGGTAGCCTAATGACACACTATCCACTTAATCTAATCCATACTTTATCTCATCTTTCACGAGATTTGCAATACAGACAGGTCTCCTATTTAGTTTGGGCTGCTTCTGCACAAAACTCATCAGAATTCGACCATTAACTCTCCAAAAACAGAGGATATACCTTTGTTGCTGTGGTCACCAAGTGGCACGCAGCCCAAATCATTCTTCCCATGTGATAGCAATGTGTGTGTGTGTCCGTTCGATGTATATCCGGTAGCTGATTTCCCCCGGGCGACCTTGCTAAGGTAGCATTATTGGTTTGTCGTGTTTGACGTGATGTCAACTAATCGTAGAACCAGCCTTTGTCCGGCTGGGCATCCTTACTCCCGCAGCCAACCTCCCAGATGGGCAGTCGGTTAGGAAGTGCAGTTAAAAGGATCACAAGCAATTCGCCCTGACGCCCTGTAAATATAAACTTTGTGCCTATGAGTAAATAGTGGTGGACAATGGGACCAAAAAATCGACTTTGGGAAGGATTATTCTCCAGCAGCGCTTATTTGGACCGCAATTAACAAATTGATCTATCAGACAAGTGCCGAGGTCATAAAATATAAACCGTCAATTGTTCGAGTTTCAGTGGAACAGTGAACAAAAACAATCTCCACAGCCGGATTTGGTGGGCATCTGTGTTCAGAACACTCACTTTCTTGTGCTTGTACACGCTAATGACATGAGAAGAACGTTCCGCGGCCCCTAGTCAAGCTTACTGTCCAATGAAATAAATAAATCGTTCAGTTTTGAGCTGCCCATCAATCTGAAAGAAGACCGCTTGTTCAAGTCTAGACATGAGCAATCCAGAGGCCAGGGAAGGGCTTAGACCGGTCAGTATCCTTATGTATTAATAACTGAGCTTTGTAGAATAGAGTGAACAGTTTGCCCTCAACACAGCTAGTTATCAACAGCGAATTTAACTCTACCAATCCTTTATTATGTACTGTAGCGTCATTGGAAACGTAAAAAGGCATGGGAAACTGTGATCAGTTCAACAAACCAGATCGCAATCGTAACAGGGCTGCTTTGTAGCTTTTCTCTCAAATGAATTTCCAAGTGAGTCGGCTAGAAGCCACATTGGGCAGAAGCGGGGAACCGACTGAGTGAGCACTGAGATGTGAGTGGTTTGACAATCTTGCACAAGAACAAGGAGATAACAAAGTTGCGTCACCTGCAATTTACCGTGTGTTGTTTTCGAATTGGCTACAAAAACGCCAGACTAGAAGTACGGACATTAAGTCATTTTCTCCAAAGCTAGAGACTGTTACTCAAATCGATTATGACTTAAGACGTCATCAATCAGGGTCAGGCCAACTCATTATCCATCCTTAATTACCACTGATGAAAAAAAACGCTCGCCAAAAGTGCACATCTAACGCGATCGATAAATCAAGTGGATTGATCGGTTGTAAACAACTTATCCTACGCTCAAGGAACCTAGTATTCTACAAGATGGAAAAAGTCGTATCGATGAAGCACTATTTTGCAATCGGGACCTCGTCCTTTAAATGAAGTCAATCCATCCTGAAGCGCTGAGAATCTCTGCGTAACTGCTTCCAATCCATTAGGAATCATCAGTAGTGCGTATCCCAAGAACACACAGGGAGATATTGTTCTGTAACCTCCTGGCTCCTGGTTGAAGACAAAAACGTTCGACACTGAGAAACTGAGCAGTCTGATGAACTCGTACCCAGATAGGATAGAACTCCATTTGTCCTTCAAATCATGTGACAAGTTCTCAAACGAAAAACCTTTTGGCATATGGATAACTCCTCATTTTGGGCTACAAGAATTCATCCTCAAATCTTTGGCTTGATTTTTCTGAAACATTCAAGGACCGGTGAATCCATCCAGAAGAGATTGGTCGAGCGCATTTGACCATAATAACAAATCGTAAATTTAGGTAGATGGGCATAGGACAAACATATTGTAGATGCGGATTGTAGGTGCGCGATCGACCATAGGTGTGGTTGCTTGGCCGAACGAACTTGGGATGAGCGGTCCGCACTGGCTTTGCTGGTGTACTTCAGCGTTACGTCAGGTCCCTTACTTTTCATCTCAAGGCATTCCAACATTTTTTCGTGGGCTACATCGACAGAAATCTCAGGGTGATCTGATATCAAACTAAGGTTTCCCAGGAGACGCTCAATCGACAATCTGTCATCTGGAGACGGATGCGGAACGCAGGCTACCTGAACTTGAAATCGGGTCAGTTTGAAGTTCCCGCTTTTTCACTGATAGCATTTTATCGGGGTTGGTTTTAAAGATTCTCCATACAACTTAGCATCAAGAGGATATGGTCTCATAAACCGCAATAGTGAAGTCACAAACAGTCCGTAAGAATGACCCCTCCCCCGGACTATGCTGAGATTGGTCACCTTGTGTCATGAACACCAGTGTAGCGCAATGTGGGAGACACTGTGTAGTGTCATTTGCTCGATCTGTTCATTGATCGGCTCCTGCGTCGGTCTTAACCTGCGGTAACTGGACGGGTGAGAAACGAGTCAGTTTGCCCCCCCCCCAAGTGGTGTCTAATCCTGAGTCTCAAGACATTTCACTAATATTCGAGGGTAACTTGACGGCTACACTTTTGTTAAGATCGCCTTCCCAAATACTAAACAATAAATCAACCCTCAGTGAAGTGATTTGAACCTTGGATTCCGTTGTTCTTGGCCAGAAATATGGCATTGCAATCAACGAATTGTTCGCCATATACTTATTTCTCTCATTGGGCACTCGACACCAACCGCCAACTGCAGTCTGACTTTTTCGATTCTTGGAAATGCTGGTAAATTCATGTGGTTGGGTCCGAGGTTCACCCATAGCAGTAACAATTCGTGGGTTTATCAATCACGGAATTGGATTCAACTGTTGAAAATCTTAGGAGCGTTGGAATGTAAACGCAGCTGGAGACCACATCGCCATCACTTGATTGCAATCCATGAATTTAATGTATTTACTGTCGGAAACAGTTGCTTACACCAACAGAGAACGTTGTTTCCCTGCTTCGCTTGATTGTCCGGTCTGCCGACATCGTCTAACTTTGAGTCACGTAGCGCACGCACACCGCGCATAAGCGTGTGGTTTCGTTGTCTAGGTCAGAACTGTCATTTGACGGACACAGTTCGCAATAACATGTTTGAACAAGACAGTAAGTGTAGTGCCACTACAAAATGTGCACGTCTCGTCAGGAATGGAGCTCGAAGATGCGCCCGCCTGGTCTGGCTCGTAAATCGAGTGATTGCCCAACTGACTGTCAGTTTTCAGCGCATCGACTGTTCATCTTTCACGATTACCCGTAGCAATTTGTCAGTGCAACGGATCGGATGCAAACGTGAAAACGACGAATGTCACAGTATTGACAGGATTCGCCTTGACCTACTGCATAACAAAAATTTACTGTCACACCGAAGCAAATAATATTTGGACAAGGCAAGTATGAGTTTTTTTAATTATAAATTCAGCATTAAAGCTGGTGCTGAATCCAGACTGCTGTCAGAAATTTGCCTTCAGTTTTGCCCATTGCATTTTGCCGATGTCTGACTTAATCGAGATCGGGGAAATCAAGCCTACTCAGCGGTAGAATTCCAGAAGGGAACAAACAGAAGACCTTTTGAGGGAATAGATTAAATCGAACTTTGGTTAAGATAGCGTTTTCCACTTGGACAGTTTGTGCTAGCAAGACATGGCTGGTAATGCCACTGTTATCTGTTTGTCTTGAAAACCGAGTCAAACATTTCGGTGCTGAATAGACCAAAGCAGCGCCCTAGAGGCGTCTATCTGCCATTTGGGCTGTTGGGAAAAGGCAGTCCAATCCTAATGTTGGTGGAATTCGTGCTGGAGAGCCGTGTGTTTGGAACCAGAACTGAGCTACAGACACCAGTCGGCGGCGGCCGATCTTAAACCAGGGTTAACTTACTTCCAGGAAACCTGAACCTCAGATGTGGCAGTAACAGATTTCTTCAAAAGAATAGACTGACAAAGCAACCAGAGAGTCTATGAAAATATTCTGTCCAGTCTGTAGCACCCTTAGGCTTCATAGTATTTGGTCTCTTGAACGAAATGTTATTGGTTATACGAAGGACACGTGCTGCTCTGCATGCAGTTTGAATATTGAGTCTCCGAACGAGCCATCCAAATATGAGGTCCGTGAAAGAATTTCCTATGCGTCAATGGAATTTATACTTTTGAAATAGAACTGTTCCCGTGTGCCGTAACAAACTCGAGTAAAATCAAAAGAGGTCTTCTGATCGAGCCTTTCGGAGATACCCTACATTTCCTCTGAATGGGTTTACCTTTGGAACCGCATTGTGACTGGGAAGTCTATTTATGGGGACAAATAAACAACGCCCGTGCTGAGTGAACTACACTCATTCGCGAACTAATTTGGTTTTGCAGGAGACTCACTTGGTACTCAGGTGAATCTCTCATTTATGATGTTTTTTAGGCCTTTGAATTGGTATTTTCAACCCACGTCACAGCATAGAAATTACAGCTGATCACGATCTTTCCGACAATTGTTACGCATATGGGCAGTTGATGAGTGAGTGCAAAAACAAGCAAGTAGCACATGCCGGAAAATAAGACAATAAGTGGGGCAGGCAAATCTCTGCCGAATAAACAAACGACAAAAATGTCCTGATCCGTATTCGAGGCTGGTGAGGGGATAGAAATTGGGTCAGTGGAAGACAGCCGCTCTTAGAAACGCATACACACACACACATGCAATCCGTCATGTTCTCCACATATTTTCAACCCACGTCACAGCATAGAAATTACAGCTGATCACGATCTTTCCGACAATTGTTACGCATATGGGCAGTTGATGAGTGAGTGCAAAAACAAGCAAGTAGCACATGCCGGAAAATAAGACAATAAGTGGGGCAGGCAAATCTCTGCCGAATAAACAAACGACAAAAATGTCCTGATCCGTATTCGAGGCTGGTGAGGGGATAGAAATTGGGTCAGTGGAAGACAGCCGCTCTTAGAAACGCATACACACACACACATGCAATCCGTCATTGTTCTCCACAGGATGTCTGAATGTACAAGCTACCATCCACACACGTGTATCAGTCGATTAGAGACGTGTGTGTGTGTGTAGCAGTCCATGCTTGTATGACATGGAGAGAGCGTTTCTGGTTTGTTTGCTTGTACGCGTGTTTTTATATATGGGCTATGATGAAGGAACCATCTCAGCCAGACACACACATGACCAAGCATAGGTGGGGGACCAGGGAGAATAGGTTGGAATGGTGTGGTGTGTGGGTTGGAGTGGAGAAGAGCGGAGCTAGACCAAAGAATCGCCATCGGTCAACAGGCCGGCGGACGGGCACACCCTATTTTGCTGAATCACTAATTTATCTATACCGTCGCCGCCTCCACCACCACCACCACCATCCACAAGAAAACTTTTTCTCTTACAAACTGACCGCTTCCACTCCTCTAGGTGCGGTTGTAGGTAATACAGCAAGGGAAAAAAAACCACGATGGCGACAAACAGTAAATACACACAAATATGACATTAATAGGTATGTTATAACAATTGATGGGTAATGCTATAGTAGCTATTTAACATGTTATTATATGAAATGCGAAGCAGCCTGACCAGAAGCTACACAAACAAGTCGCACTTTCAGGTAACCTTGTGGTAGCGGCACAAGCACCTCACCTGAAAGCCATCTGAAGAGTTTGTAGAGGTTGGGGCTGATATTACTGAAATGATTCACTAGACCTCTGCTAAAAGTACGCGGTAATTAGAACATAACTAGTCTACACCCGACATGTTTAAAAAATGGCAGTTTACGTACCCTATCCAGTTTCATACGTTTCATTGGTGGCACGCTGTTTAGGCTGGAGGGGCCAGTATGATTGTTAAGTCCAACACAGTCAGAGTGTTCTTCTTCCGTTTTCACAGCAAATTCGTACGGATCCACAGGGTCACCAGTTCCTGAGACAACCGAGGAGGCAGAAGAGCAGCTAGTTGACTGATGCACAGAAGGAGTGGATTTAGCAAACTGCACCGAAACGCAACCATTTGTGGCGCTAACGGTTCGCCTCTTCTTGCTCGCTTTCGGAGCACCGTTGTTCAGCATCGTGTTATGCGTTTTGGTTGCTTTCCCTGGCCTGGCGACATCTGTACAAGGGGATTGCTTCTTGCGTTTCCCGATTTGGGATTCACTGCCAGCAGCACCGCTGCTTGTGTACTCGACGGTGTTAACCGTCCGTTCTTCAGTTATTGTCCCTGGGCGAGTTGCGGAACGTCTGTTTTTAACCTTCATGACATTTGAAATATCACCCGGCTGGTTTATTATAGGATCCAGTGTGATCGTATTCCGTTAGTCGACGTACTACCGAACCAGAATGAGACTCTGCATAAACATTCACACAGGGAATGGAAATGGATCCTGATCGATTTTCACCATTATATTATTGTTGGGAGTAATAACAACAACAATCATAGTATTCCATTGTGAGAGAAAAGAATTTCGTGCACACCAGTATGGATAGGCGCGCTAGTCACAAGTAAGGACGTTCATCTGCTGCCGGTATGTATCCGTTCTCGCGTCCGTTTGCACAACTGCGAGAGATAGATGTCAGCTGTGAACCACCCACTGTTTTGAGGGTTGGTGCGTGTGAGCGTGTCTGTCTTTATGTTGGTGTGCGTACGCATGTTTGTTTCATTTATGGTGGTGAGAGCAGAGCGTAACGAATCCGGACCCGATGGCGCGGAGAGAGAACGACAGACATACACCAAACACAACCACGTAGCTCGACAGCACGCTGCAGCTAATGGAGGCAACGGACACACAAACACTAATGCTCGCAACGTAATTTTTTCGGTTGTCTGGCCAACCCATTCATGTGTGGTCGCATGTTTTCAGGTTGGTGTAAGATCATCACACCAACAAAAAGTAGCGATGCGCGTGTCACCTAACCGTTTAATGTGTGATGTGCCGTTTACTTTTATCAACAATTGAACATAGATTTGTCGCGTCAACGGGGCGTATAAATGCCTGTGGCCGATTGGCTCTACCATGTCCAATCAAACGTTATGAGCGCAGTAAAGGCGTAAATAGCTTCGTTTACGGAAGCATTTCATCATGAATTATCACACATCTGCGGGAATGGCAGCGCGTGAACTTTGCCAATCGGTTGCTCATAGATTTTCTGGATCAAACAGAATCGGACTGTTCACTGGTTGCTTACACTGTGAACGTCAATTTATTAATTTGAAGGATTAGACGAACGATTGGGTGGAACCAAAAACACTATTTTTTATCACTTTTTTTCGTAGCTTGTGCACAGCAGTTTATCAACTTTGCACCTGGTCTCTGGACGTTCGTTTTCCATGCACAGTGCGTGAATCGACCTGAGTAGACCAGGAAATTTGTATCTGTTCTGATTTGAATTATCACAGATTTCCAACCAGAACTGTGTGAATTCGTTGGTTACTTAGTGGGAGGTAAATCCACCCACTATTCAAAGCAGAGAACAAACGTACAAGCGTTATGCAAAATTACATTTTTGCTTCGGAAGTAAGATGCCGCTTTTAGGAACAGACCACTTTTTTCATAGGTCGGTAAGACTTCAAAGCTCTGATTTAATTCGATGCTTTCAGTTGAACTAGGTAGTGAGTTTGTCTGGACAATATGTCATTGGGCAACCAAGGTCACGTGGGGGTGTTACGACCACTACACAGTGAACTTCTACATAATAAAGATGGTTTTGGTAATATTCCAAATATTAATTAGGGACAACACTACCTGTATTGCGTATTTTGGGGAGTAAAATTACCCCACGCATCACTACATGTTCAAAAAGTGTGCAGTAATTTCTTACAAAAATATCCGGTTTTCAATAACCACAAATCTCGTGCGACGATGGCATACTTGGGCAACATACAGGGAATAAGTGGTAGAATCATATTGAAAGTTGGAGATCAGGAATTACTGAAGAAAAACTAAGACACACCTTGATATACAAAGATGAGAGACGTTCCGACAAAGTCGCCAATACAAGCCAACCTAAACGGACTGGACTTCTTCCGTCTTTGGATTCAACTGGTGTAAGAAGGCAGCCGAGCCACTGATCAGCAACATACCAGCTATGACTGCTGCCTCACAAACTTGACTGGATGCATATCCGGGAGCCATACATACATAAATAAATAACTAAATAAAATAAATCTCGCTCCTCCATGTTCTTTCGTAACTTGCGTGAACGTTTTTAGGGAGGTCGTACGTGGTTCCATCTAACTACTTTTTTTTATCCCTGGATGATACTAATAGTGGATCACCGACATGCAGCCAGGTTGCTAGAAAACGACTAATGAAAGTGATTTCTATGTTAAACGGAACCAGGAGAACTGTCCAGAGGGCTCAGTTCAAAACGATCGTAAGGCGTTAACAAAGTAGACAAATTAGCATGGAAGCATTTAAAAAATGCTTCGAACACAGGACAGTCGAGGACGCCAAACCGACCAGTAAATAGAACTGGAGTGATCTATCATTGAGGCCAGTATTGCCGAAAGTTGCCAAGTGATTCTGTACTCGTCTAGCGCAGCTTAACATATAATTATAATATATAATATAATATGATATAATATAATATAATA
>NW_008751810.1:233151-297917 GCF_000715545.1 Opisthorchis viverrini
TAATATAATATAATAATATTTTATATATAATTAATATATAGCATCTTCTCATTCCAGTTTGGGAAGCATATACCAATTCTATACTTGAATGCTTTCTCGAAGTCATCCAATCCCTTTCAACAGTTAACTACAGAACCGTGTTCACACCTATACCAGCTGCCATATCCTGGTGGATAAGTGATTCATTAAACCAAAACCGAACTTTTAAGACTTAGACAATCAATGCGCCAGCCGAACAGCGCCTAGTCAGCGGAATAATGTTTCGTCGTCTGAAATACTTGAGAGGAAGTCTACGGGACAAGTTCACATTCGCACCAGCCTGAATTCCGCTGAATTGTCTAGACGGCGATGACTATGTGGAAGTTAGGAGATCAGCATTGTAATGAGGGTAATAGATTTGGGACAAAATCTGGCTAGTGGTGCAATCGACATAAAAACCGAGCTTTGTCTACGGGTATTTTACGTAGTTTGGTAATTAGAGGGAGAAAAAACTAGCATCCCTTCGATGCGCAGCTGCAAACCGACTGATACTGCACCACTAGTGTATACAACAGAATCCAGATGTGAGAATAAATACTTGTCGCTTTGGGGGGAAGACCAAACTAGAGTCAACTGCAGCCTTGGTTTTTTTAAACGCAACTGACTGCCGTTATTACTCTTATGATTCTTATTTAACGAAGCTGCAAACCCAGGGTGAAGAAAGCACTTTAGTCGTGTGTTTTTATGCTCAGTTAGGACTAGCATGACTGAGTATCGAGTTCGGGCTTTCTCAAGGGAAGAAATTACCCTCATGGTGGGTGACAGCAGACTGTTAGGTACTGGATAACCGGGGGAAGTTATTCGGAAGAAGGGTGATGAGAGGAGTTACGGATGTGGTTACTGTGATGTATGCGTTTGATCATCTGGCATTTTTGTCGTGTCGTGTATTCGAGGAGTCGAGTTGTTATTCGCACACGATCCAGTTGGTGTGTCTTTGCATGTTTTACGCAAGATACTGTCCCCAGGCCTCTTCACCTACTGTGAGTGTCTTCAACAAACCAAGATCACCCAAGCCTTTTCGTCTACCCAGTTTTAGTGTACGCCAAGCCTAGTGTAGACTTTGATGCCTCTCCCCCAGGACCGCCGACCGATCTGTGTTTCAGAAAATTGTACGTGCTAAGAACTTTCTCACTGCACCAGACAAGCCTACTCCTAAATGGATATTTCAAACAACTACCAATCAAACCCGTCTATTGTACTATATATTTATGGTTTGCATAGATCTGAAGGTTTCTGTCAGCAACGCAGTTTCATGCATGTAGGGATGCCTAACGTAGGTTATTGCCATGGATCGAGTGCTTACTTTTCCTAGCGGTCTTACCTGAAATAGTGGACCCTAAATTTCAGCACTTAGTTGATGGCATTTAGTTCGATCGAATTCAGTAGTTCCACGACGAAAATTCGAGCTGTTTACTTTTACCATTGTACTATGGTAAAATGCGCTGCAAATAAAAGAGACTTTCCATTTTAGTAACGGGACCGTTCCCCCATTCTACAAACTTTTGTTTGTACCATCGTCCTGACTTTTGTAATACGAGACCAGGTCACCTTGATCTGTGTGATAAGGGCTCCACCGTTTGAGGTAATATAATATTTTGCTATGTATTTGCTATGTATCGTGTCAGAAAGTGATCAAACTTGGTTGCCTGGAAACATCAAAACCGAGAGATTCAGCTGGGTCCCGGGTGAATCTCTCGAAGAACCAAGTTAGTTTGCAAATGAGTGTATATTCGCTAATTTCGTGCAGTTTGGTTGACGGAAACCCGGGGACTGCGCCTACCTGATGAGCTCCAAAAAGGGCGAAACCGGTCGTGGACTGTCGACGGATTTTCAGCAACCTTAGAGTAGTACATTACAAACTTGGTTTACATTAAATCACTGTAAAGGAGTGTGACGGTGTGCTTGTCAATCCACGTAGGATCATTAGAAAAAACCGGGGGGTAGGGGTAGAAACCCCAACCGACCAAAGGTCACAGCATCCCTCTCCCACAACTATCTTAGCACTAGCTCACCCACGCAGATGGACAGAAGGTTCAAACGACGTTCAAGGGGACCATAAAATGAACCGAACCCGAAGAACTAGACCCTAGACTGGACCCAAACACATGTAGATTTCCTCACCGACCCAACACTTATTCAACCAGCCTAACACACTAAAATCCCTCGGCCGTCACCCAACAGAGATTTAGCATGACTTGGCTGATTGGTTCTCCTTCCGCCTTAAATCTCCACCAACCTCGGAACCTAGTGACTTGGCCTGACGAAGCTTTTGTGTCAAAAGCGAAACGTCGCCCAGCAACAAATCTACCGATTATCACCAAACTTTTTCGAAAACGAGGGTGGCTGTTTTAAGGACATACTGACTTACAAAATGTAGATAAGCACGTTTACAAGTGAACAGGAAACATTTTTTTCAGGGAATTCTACTACAGCTCGACCAACAGATGAAATAACACTTGGTAACAGAAAATCGCATCAATATCCTTATTAACCCTGTTCACCATAGATGAGGTTCTCTAGTGCATTACCTTTCTGGCATCAATTTTGATTGAGTGGTTGTCGCGGACATCCGACTAAACATCACAAACCAATGACAATCATTCGCTTCCTTTGCTCAGACTTCAAAGTTGTCTTGAAAATGTTGTCCCTCGCTCGGTGAGCAGCTGTCGAATTCGTTACTTTGGTCGCTAGCTAAGATCTCTGTCATATTCACCTTGGTCTTTTTGTCTCCTCTAAATTATTTACAGCCAGTATAAGTATACAGCCAATATAATGGTAACCGCTTTATGTTTCCGGAGAATACATCTGACATCTCTGACGTGAACCAATGGAGTGAAACTTTTCATGGACATTAATCCAGAGTTTGACAGCCTGTCAGATTATTGTGTCGTTGAAACACAGCACACAAATTCTGACGAGTCTTTGCAGTGGTGGGTGATCTACCACGTACAGGCGAACCCCATGCCTTGTACCTTTATTCCGTACCCGGTTGTAGTTTGCTGTCATTCACAAGGGTTGATGGCAAAGTTTGCATACCAGTTCGTTTTACTTCCAAGCACAACCATATTAGTGGTTTTATACCGAATTCCAAAACAGTGGACATTACCATGTGTTTACCGATGATTACCGCCTTGTAATGATCGATATGATGGATAGTTTGTACCTTCTAGTTATAACAAGGTCAGTGTTTTTGCATTCCGAACAGAATCAAGATAATTATGACTTGTCAAACCGAGTGGCAAACTTGTGCCTAATGATTTAGCGTTTTTCAACCCCCTATAAAGATGTTAGTTGGGTGAAAACTCAGTCCGTACTAGGTAAAAAGATTGGAACAAAATAATTCTGCAAGAGGAAGTCAGGTATGTCGAAAACCATTGTCTAAAAATGTGATTTTGTTCAGGAATTATCGAATAAATATGCTTCACGAAACGTACTTTTCGTAAATGTATAAAATACAGTGGCCTTCCTAAAAAACTCACTGGGAACAGCATGTGTATGCATTTCACCCTTTCTTACAACCCTCCCAGAAAAGACTTCCATCTCAGTACGACCAGATAGGTGTCAACAGTTTTTGCGGCTAAGCACGAAGCTGACCGAAATATTTGGGGCAGTTGCAGCTAGTCACTTGCTTCAGGAATTGACAGGAAAGAAGTGGTCATTCTCAAAGAGTATCAGCTATAAAGCAGGGGAAAAAGCGTTCAGCTGTAGTACCCTTCCGGTGCCTAGCTGTCATGCCACCCGAAGGAAGCACGAGGGCTGGTATACTGCCAGGTTGCCCAAGCCTAGACAGGGGAAGTCGAGGGGCAGAGGTCGGGTGTGAACGACGGAACTTCTGGTCAGTAGATTGGCTGTCCAAACATATGGGCTATCTACCCATAAAACGGGGGGAACAAGCAATCTATTTAGCGTTGATACGTGCGATAATGGTGCGCAGGAACAGGAAACTCTCTCAGTCTAACAGTTTGCAGGGGGTGTTGTTGTATCGTAGCGGATGCGATCTGGATATATGAATGTCAGCCTACTCTACCTGATTTGGCCGTGTTCAAGTTTGTCGCTTTAGAGATAATGAAGTTAGTTTGAAAAGTCCTAAGACCTTCAGTCAGTCTGATAAGCGAGGGAAAGTTTTTATCATCTCGTGATGATCTGGGAGAGAGAGAGAGGAAGAGAGATATCATTAACCACGACACTTGCGCACTTCGTTACCATGGAGATGCTCCGGACTTCCGGTAGTTGTAGCCAATAACCGCAACATCGACTTCTTTAAGCAGGATATCCACTATAGCATATCCACTACGTTCAAGTAGATGAAACGAAAAATAGAACTCGGGGAAAATTGGTATGCGCTATGTGACTGCTTTTTATCCCACCTTCAAGCATAAGGTTGTTTTCAGCACAAGAACCTTGCGGTTTTCGGAATGCTTCACTTTTGGGTCTGATAAATTGAGTGGCTAGGTCGCACGCCGGCCTACCTTCTGCCTGTCCAGTTTTAACTTTTTTTGCTCGGCGTAATCTGGTCAACACTCTACTGTCACTTACGTTCAACTGTTGGACCGTCTGATACCATTTGACGATCTGAACTGCCTAGTGGTTAAACTTATGTAAGCATTAAAGGCTCAATTAGATAAAAAGACCAGGAAAAATTTGCGGAACTTAATCAAAGGACTGTAACGAATACGGACTACCCAGACTTAGCTGTTTTCCGTCGACCACCGTGTACTGATTAGTCAAATGGATCGATTACTAAGCTCTGAAAGTAAAAATATCCACTTACGCCATGCTTTGAATTCCATCGCACGCGATGCTCTTGAACCCAGAAAAGGAAACAGCTGATGGCTGCTACGCTGACTATGCCTACAGAAAAGATGACTGAATTGGTCGGGCAGCTGCCCAGCTTGGCGAACAAGCCAACGACCATCTACGCTACCTGAGTTTCCAACATTTTCCTCAATAGAAAATATAACTGAACTGTTATACTTTGATAGCATGGGAGGTGTCATCCACATTACCAGATGCTCAAAGCTGGATGGTCTAACGTCCATCCAAAATAATACGAGATGTCATTGTTATTTACATTGATGTCATGGAGACAAAAATACGCCAACATAGACTCGTTTTCTTTCAGGAAAACTTGACTTAACAAAACCGCCGGGTGAGATCATCCGAAAAAAAACACTGTCAGTGTTCATCCCAGTGTTTGCGCACGGAAATTCTGTGGGTCTAAATCTGCTGGACAGATAAGTTGAATGCACGATACCTAAAACGACTCGTTTCAAATACAGTAGCCTCACCAGACCTCGAAGCATCCACACAATGCAATAAAGCGATGTATTCGAAAAAACATGCATAGGTTTCTCTAAAACAACGAGAATAATATTGCTAGACCTTCGACTCTTTGTATCTCACTCGAAGGGTAAGCAGTTCCAATCCTATCAGGGAGATGGTTGCATTCCGGCAGAACAACAGTCCACTGCGATCGCTGTGCCGAAATCGTATTCTAGAGCAGGCTGGCACAACACAACTACCGTCCTGGAAAGTGCGTCCGTGGACAAGGTCACCTCATTTTGTATGACCTAGTAAAGGTTGGTTGTGCAACAGTCTGTCGTACCGGTTTTTCTCCACTTGCTGGATGTATTGAATACCGTATTGCCTCCCATATTTTTGCGTTACAACGTGTGACTTTCATACGTAAGCGGAATTTACCTGCGGTGCTGTTGGCACGTAAAACTGACCACTTAACGGGATATTTTACTGTCACTCTGGTGGAGCGGTCTTAATGTATGGATAGATGAATTTCTAGTTACATTTGCTGTCAAACTGCTCATGATGCAATGTTTTACTTGACACTTTAGGTTCTGCGTTGAAAATACATGAACGAGTCTGGATAAAACTAATGATGTATGGGGAGGGGACCGGAAACAGTGTAATCTTTACTCAAAGCGGTGCACAGGAACAACTGACATTTCTGTCACTGCAGCTTAAGAATAACCGACGGGAACGGATCCAGAAAATTGACAGAATGATCAACTCTGGCTTTGGCCGTTTCACACGTACAATCATGCGTTGTCTTCCTACAAGGATGAACACATGTTGCTGGTTGTTTATAACAGGGGATTCTGAAGAGGAAATACTGAATACTGAATTCATAAACAGGCTAGTCGTGTTTGCTGTTCCTTCGTGTTGAGTGTGGACACAAGTTAAACACAGATTTTAGACTCATTCTGACATGGATAGTCCGCTCAATAACCTGAATCGAAGACACGCAGTCAAGTACTGATGGAAAGAGACTTTAGGCAGACCAGTCGCACATACGTCTGTTAGCATTTTTCTTACCTAGGGTTTGCAAGAATGATAACATCGTGTTCTGATTCAATGGATGAAAACCTTCTCTCTCATCTAATGCATTACCGTTTTTTGGAAGGACTGCACTCATGGGGTTGCCGAAAACTGTTCGACAACCCACGACCGGTTTCACCCTTCTTGGGGATCATCAGGTTGGTGCACTCACCGAGGTTTCGTCAACCTTGTGTTTTAGTTGGATCTTATTCGGGGTCTATGGTTATTTGCACACGAACTTTGTCTTAGCGAGAGACTCAACTGGATCTCAGCTGTGGAGGTTTCGTCCCGTCAGTGAAGCCAATCTATGCTGAAAAACCGAGAAGCATTGTACAGCTGTTTCATCCTTATTGGCAATCAGCTCTTAGCTGTTTATGCTCATACCCCAACTGAATGCACTCTTGACCGCACAACGAGATCGAATTCTTAACAAACACGGGAGACACTGCTTGAACTGATATAGGACATTGATAACTTAGTTTTAGTATAACTGGTATACGGAGAATTACCTATGAACTCCCATAGTCACTTGTAGGATCATTCCACACCATGCGTGGAATTGGCGAACAACGAATGTGATAGGTTCCATGTAAAATAGTCTACATAAATGAGAACTCCATGGCACACCTCAGAAGTACGGAGATCAGAAGTGAATCGCATCGCTTTTATTTTTGCTGAAACACGGAGAGTTTGGATGGAGTCACAAACAGTCGCGACCAACGAATAAGCAGATGGTTAATGTCCGTCTAAACGACAACTGATTTCGGACAAGAAGAGTTTGTATAAGTGAGAGTGAAACCGATCCCTTTTCTAGAACACTGGTGTTTAAGTGAATCGAAAAGACTGGAAAACTGACAAGCCGAATCAGTGATCCGGAGAGTGGTTTTTTATTTTCTGCAGCCAAATCTACTTCTCCACTTCAGCAGTCAGAAACACCATAAATTTGGAGTGGTTTTTATCTTTATGATTTAATTGCCTAAACTTCTCAGATAAATTCAACAAGTTAAAGCTCCTTCAAATTCATAAACCGCGCTTGTTCTTGACCACTCAGCCGCTATGAATTTAGTAGCCTCACCCATTTTCACGCGTTTCAGACCCCATAGAAAGATTCGTGTAGATGGTGGAATGGTGGAGTATGAATCAACTGGCGCTAATGATCTGGGCCCACACAATACTCCGTTGGCATCGTGCTTACAGAACCGACCATCCCTTTTATTCTGTTATCTCGAACCGAGGTTCCATTTTGCTCTCGCTGTTTACGGAACCGTCAGACTAATGTTAACTGCAAAATCACTAGGTTCAGAGATGCCGTTCTCATCAACGAACGGTTAGAACTAGTATCAAGCCGTATTGAAATGATAGTTCTGAAAAAAATTCACTTTATGATCATGATGAGGATTCAGGATTGATTAAAATGAGTTCCTTTAGTTTCGTGAATATGACTCAGAGTGTTAAAGCGGCGTCAAACATGTCCATACTAAGCCGTTACAGGTCGGACATCCAAACGGTGCGTTAATGAAGAACAAGGCTGTTAAATTTATGGCCATTAGTTGGCCATGAAAAACCGGAACATGATGAAATACGAGAGGACGAAGTACATATTCTTTCGCAATGAACAGACAATTCAAGCTGTGGGAAAACTGCCAAATATAGTCTCATCAGTTTGGTTGGTCAAGTTTCTGATTCCATTCGTGGATTCGTGACTTGGTCTTTCCTTTTTAGCTCAGAGAACAATCCTTTTTGAAGGTGATCAGGCTATTGGTAACGTGCTTACAATCATATTCTGTTTGCCATTTCGAAAAAAAATTCTTGGTGTTTCCACAAAATCACACTTTCTGAATTACATCCCTATCATTCTTTCAGCGTTGTCGATCGCCCCCTTGACTGGACCAAAATTAAATTACCGATAACGACTGACTTCTAGTCATTCGTTCATTAGCCAACTGATTCAGACCAGCATCCATGCATGCCCAAAATAACGCAAGTAGGAACGATTTGCATAATTACACTGACAAATGAATTCGGAAAAACTTTTCAGCTCGGATGTTCGACAGTGTGTGTCTGTTTTGAAAACTAAAACGTTAGGACGGGAGACCAGGGACGCTTATGAATAGAAGCTTGGTTCACATCCATTCGAATTTTCATCACCTTAAGTTGCCACTCTTAATGCTCATGTGTTGCGGTCCGTTTTGAAGGGCTTGCGGTTTTTGTGAAAGATTATGTTACCTCTCGTTCGACAAACTGCCAACGTTGCAATGAAAACAATTGGGTGATCTGGTAGGCTGATCACTGTTCCACTCAGAGTTCATAATACCGCCTTCTATACTTCAGCAGTTCTTGTTCAGCATTGTATTAGCACAAGGAGGTAATCGTTCGGTCATGTCAAACTACCGGCCGGTGACTCTGTTGCCAGTGATCTCCAAAGTGCTTGAGTGACTGGTGGCAAACAAAATCATTAAACACTTAGAGGAAAACAGATTGCTTTCGGCTGCCCAGCATGGTTTCAGAAAAAACAGATCCTGTCTGTTCAATCTCCTCATTACCTTAGACGACTGGACGCAAGCTGTAGACAATGGAAATCCCGTTCACTCATGCTATCTAGACATCTCCAAGGCATTTGATCGCGTGAACCATAACATATTGTTACAAACTGCAGCTACAATTGGAGTACCCCAAGGCTCCGTTCTTGGGCCTACTTTATTTTTATTATACGTAAACGATTTACCTGCGCTCGTGAGCAGTAAAATCACTTTATTCGCAAACGATATCAAGATATGGTCAAGCATACGCACCATTGAAGACAGTCACCGATTACAAAAAGATCTCGATACACTTTATGATTGGTCACTGAAAAACGGACTACCGTTTAACCTCCAAAAATGTAAAATGCTCCGTGTGGGGAAGCCCTTTGCATACAACTATACGTTGGGGCCACAACCACTTTCTTGGACTAGTGAAGAAAAAGATCTGGGCGTGTGGGTCAGCAGCTGTTTAAAAACTCCTTGCAATGCACAGCCGTCTGCAAGAGGACCTCACAAGTCCTGTCGCTCCTAAAACGGATTTTTGGTCGTTTCACTCGACTGGCACTGCCCCGAGTAATCAATACCTACATCCGACCAACCATGGAATACGCTATACAAGCTTGGTCACCATGGCTTCAAAAAGACATAATTCTTCTACAGCGAATATATCATCGAGCCACGAAGCTGGTAATTGGATTGCAAAATAAACCATACGAAGACAGGAGTGCCAGTCTCAACCTATTTGACTTCTACTATCGGCGCATCAGGGGAGACCTAATTCTAACATATAATATACTGAAGACACCTAATCATCCCCTGGAAGACCTTTTTGTCCGACGTCGAACACGAACGGGCAGGAGGCATGACTTTTCGCTCGCGGTACCTCACTCGAGGGTGAACTGTCGACGGAACTTTTTTGCGGTCCGTGTATGTTTCATTTGGAACTCCCTACCTCCCAATGTTGTACATTCGCCGAGTTTAACCATTTTCAAGAACAATTTAGATGCATATCTTATGTCCAAACCGAATCTGGAACTGTTTAACTCCATGTGATACTCAGTAAACATTACGCATATTTTTGCGTCCCTTTGTGTATATACGTTCACCCTATGGTCGTTGTAAAGTTAAGTGCTTTTTAGACCATTAAACCTTGAATTAACCTTGAATTAAAATTAACCGGTTCTGTTGCCGATGCTATCTATGCCTTATGTTGTCCGGCCTCACTTTGACTGAGCAAAGTTAGTTTTTACAAATCTTCGCGCCGGTATTTTGTTATTCTGTCTCCGAAATGGGTTTAGCAAAACAAACATGGGAATGACAGCACGTCAAATTTGTCATACATTGCGGCTGGTCAGTGCAAGCGCCGGTTATTGGCTAAATTTACTCTGTGAGCCGATCAGCAAGGTTCGTGTGGACTGGGCCGCAGTAGAAAAGAATTGTTTTTCTCATTTTGACACACCCGGAGAATTAGGGAACTCGAGGTGCTCTGAACGCATTAAACCAGTTTTCCACGCAGGAAATGTGGGCTTGCATATTCCGTTATATATCATGCTTTATTTTTTTCCTTTAGAGTAACAGATCAGAGAATTAGGACACCTGTAACGCGTTGTTTTTTTACAAGGCTACTGAAAATATCAAGCGATGACCCATCTGATGCACGGCGAGGGCTGGGTACTGGGCTGTGTGGCTTACGATTTGAGAGAGCACATCAATTCAAAGAGCTTTAACACTGGAACTCGGATGTAAGGCAGTTTTAGAGGAATCATCACAGAGAATGGACGTAAGTGATGTTCTTCATGAATGGTCCTACTTACCACGTCCAACACTAGGACCCAGGGGAAGCCGTAGACGTGCGATTGAATTAGGTTCGTCAGGAACGGAGAGAGGTGACTGAGGTTAGTGGTCAGTCAGCATGGTCGTGATTCCAGCCGCAAACTGAAAAACGTCCCTCTGTTCTTAAACAGGAAAACAAACACCTTGGTTTACAGCAACCATAGGTTTTGGGTTTGTGCTCACTGCTGACGATCTCATGCTGTTGTCATACGGTTGTCATGATCTTGATCCAAGCACTCCGCTGTGGTCAATGTTAGTTCAGTTATTACACTTGGTCAAGAAGGTTGTCTTGAATCTACATTAGCCCACCATGTTTGTAGTCTCTGATCAAAACTCGTTTTACGAAACATCCTCGAGGAGTTCTGGATGCAGAATGAGATACGTGGGCGCTACTCTATTCGTTTTGAGAAGTTGAACTCTTGCGTACAACGTACAACCAATGCCTGACACAGCGAAAACATGTTTCTCGAGTACTAGACACATCTTTATTTTAAGTTTACTAACAGCCGTCATATTTCGGAAATTGAGAATCGTACGTCCCCAAAATCGCAATCAGCTGATATCAATGCATACATTCGACCCGTCCTATAGTAAGGTGGTTGGCGTCCGAAGAGAACTTGCCGACAAGTAGCGGTCAAACTACTAGACACCTGAGCATAACAGGAGACCCACAGACGACTTGTCATGATTAGAATGTGGAGCTGTACGTAAACCCTTGAAGTCGATGTAGACTTGAGGGAGTTAGATTGGCTGATGAACTTACAGAGGCAAGTTGCAGGTCATCAACCGGCCTACCTGTTTATCATCGAGTTACCGGTGTCATCCATCGATTCCTTGAAAGTTTCATGAAACTTCTGTCAGGAGCCACAAATAATAATGCATAAGTTGGGGGGTATTTCATTAAGTGTACGCTGGAAACCCACAAGGCCGGTCCTGTTAAAGCATGTCCTTTCCAATGTTGCCTAAATCCAGGCGATCAGGGCTTCATCAGAGACTCTGAGTCTTTAGAATGGCTCGCTTGGTTCCAGCAGTGTGACGCATCACGTGTTGTAGTTTGGATCACCATTCTCTAAGTCGCTCATCCAAGTCATCTTACTATCTAAAATGAAGGTTGCGGCTTTTCAAACTTACTTGAAGACTATCCCAGTATATATATATATATATATATATATATAATGTATAAAGTCCACAAACTGCATCAGGAGAATGGGATCATCATGCTTTCTATGGGTGACGGTCTCCAAGAGATCGGAGGCCAAATCTTTAATGACGAGAAACGAGGCTGTGCAAGAGAGAATCGTCTTCAATCAATTGGAAAATGTGCATTTGAAGGATCGCCTTCCGGTTGATAGGACTATGAACTGTGTATACAAAATAAAATGTAACGACTGTACGAAGGTTTACACAAGTCAGACAGCCAGGGAATTGCACACCAGAATCGGTGGGCATAAGCGTTCCATTAACAAACCACCGAGAAACGCAGAGGAATATCAGGCGTTAGTCAAAGGTTCAACAATGGCAGGGCATGCTCTTGACACTGGGCATAGGATAAATTAAAAAAATGTGGACATCCTGAGACGTGGTTTAAGATTCACACCACAGCGATTGGTGGCCGAGGCGGTGGAAATCGCCAAGCATCCCAGTGTGAATGGAATAGAGGGGGTAGAACTTGCAAACGTGTGGAGAGCGGTCTTAGATCAGCCGAGATGAAACGAGGCCGTGTGCAGTTATCAGCGAAATCGCCTGGGTCTAAAAGGACAAAATCCAAGTAGCCTTAGATCCAATTAACCAGCCCACCCCCATCCCCAAACTAATTGTCCCAGCACCCTTGGACGAACACAGGTGAACGAAATCTGTGAACGACCCCAAGAGGAATTTTCCATTAAGGTATCCTAGACTGAAGAAGCAGGGACGAAAAAAAAAGGAAAAAATCCGGGTTCATCATAAAGACGGTCCCCCCTAACCAATCTATCGTAAAGCTTAGTCATCCCCACTAATCAACAAACAGGAACATCAGACTGAACACCCAGCACTGATCACGTCACTAGTTATAAGGGATCTCACGGATTGGTTCCCTGACTGCCTTAAAACCCAATTAACCTACTTATTTACTCACTTGGCCTGACAAAGCTTTTGTGTCAAAAGCGGAAAGTTGCCCAGCAATAAATCCACCGATTGCTTAACAAACCCTTCTGAAAATGAAGAGAATCGTCTTGTTTCGGTAGAGTCTCTCTCGGGGGGTGTCACAACATTTTTTACATCATCCTGAAAACCAGTGTGAATGAAGTTTGTCGCCCACGTAATTTGTTCGGACCAAGGAGGGTAATGGCATAGTGCTAGACGTCGTGAGCTAAGTAAGTAACCGGTTTAAGCTTTTGGCGATCACTCCCTCAGATTGCGGGTTTGTGTTTTGGGAAGATCAACATGCGTGGAGCAACTTGTCTTCTAAAATTCATGGATATTGTCGCAGGGGAGTGAAGTTGATTACGTGAGTCAAGATGGGTTTTTGGCGTGCTTTTCCACTACACTGAATACTATTAGACGTTTCCTCTAAGACCACCAATCATCGCAAGTTGCTCAGCCCTGTTTGTGTATAACTAAGCCAGCTGGCCAACTAAAAGTGAATGAAATTCAAATGGGTGCCAACGGACATGAAATTGCGGACCTAATGTTTCTTTTTTGGTCGGCAAATAGCTCTGGAAATCCACCTTTAGGACCAACACAGTGATGGACAAAATCAAATCTACTACGTACCATAAGGACGGCTGGTTTGATAAATTCTAAGTGCGTGAACTTCCATGGTATGATTTTCAGGCGGTTTTTGTTAAACTTATCCGATTGAAAACGTGGATACTAATGAGGACCATTACGGCGGGATTGTGGTCTTAGTTGTTCGAGGCAAACACGAAGGTGCCTAGCGTTACTGTCGGCGTGTGAGTTTGGATCCAGCTGCCCGTGAAGATTATATAAGTCACGTGCGCATTACTCTCGTTTGAACAGTCCCCTTCTTGTCCTGACGCAATCCCGTCCCGACTTGGAATAGAAGCTTTCATCTTGTTTACGTGCGTTCCAGGTGGTCATGGGATTTCTAGAATTTACATTCGCCTCACTCTCGTCTCTCTCATGCAGTGGTTTCATTATTGCCTCCACACCGAAGGATGGAAGCACTGTACTTGAGTTTTGCTCTTATTAGAGCTCGTCATGTGCGTCTGTTCAGATGTCATAATTGGGGTATGTACAGCGTGCGCTGCTGGATGTCAGATGTTCGAACTTCAGACTCCGGCAAGGAAATGGATATGCGCTGTTAATCAGCGCTGATATGAAGAATGTTTGAGTCCATTGATTTCCCTCCTTTGGTTTGAACTCACTAGAATAATTGCACCAGGACAGGGGAGGACAGCTCAAGAAAGAGTCAAGCAACAATAAAGTTCAGGTGTGATTTCAAATACAGCCCCCAGTCTTTTGCTCTCTCCGTAATTACACTTAACAAGCAATAGAAGCTTGTGACGGGTACCGGATGGCAAGGCCAAGTCAGGACAGGCGTCACTTCTCCGCAGAATCCCATGCAATCGAAGTAAGATCTCAATGTTTGAATGGTACATTACTGATAAGTCTTAGGAGGGAGACAAGGTGTACAGTAGTCACTGTATTTTCATACCAGGTTCACTTATTGCGTACGATGAAATATAACCTTAAGGATGACTTTGGGTGTGACCTGGTGTTGTAGTGTGGGTGGCCGTCTATTGGTTACGCCTCCACTGAGTCTGCCAGACTACGCGATAAGAAGACAGAGGACTCGGGACACGGCTGTACTGTCAGGATAAAACATACAGAGCTTCTGCGTAAATATATAGGATGACTCAATGGCCAAATATAGTCGTTCACTTGTTCGTTCTGTACAATCAATGGCGGTGTTCCGGTCTTATGGTGCTAAGCCGTGTTTGGCGAGTTCCGCCAACGCACCTGCTTTCCGAACGTGTCGTACCGATGGTGACCTTGGGGATGCGTCACCCTCCGAACATGTGTTTTTTCCATGTCTGGACGCCTCCTGACACCTGGAGGAGAGAATATCAGAATGACTAGACCTGCATTTTACTCGTATGTATATTACTCAAAACGGGAGACAAATGAATGAGAATGTCTTAGAATGAGGCTATTGACCTGCTATATGTTGTCACGCCTTGGTTGACAGCCTATTCATAGTGTGCTATAGGCTACATGAGCTGAAGATCAGCTCAGGTGACAGCATTCTTTTCAAAAACCACACAGACGATCAATGAATACAGAGTATACTTGTTCAACTTCACAGAGTTTTGTTCTGACAGAACCTATTCATCCAGGTGTGAACACATCAGAATTTCAAGGAGTTGGCTTGCTGAGTAGTGCAAGAAAAAAAAGATCAACTGAACTTATCGCAGTGCACAGCTGGAAAAAAACAATACGAACATATCTTCTCAGCTCACAAGCATCACTGTTGTTTTGAAGAGCGCACAATCCTTACGCGAATAACAAGGCGCCACTTTTGTGGTATGAGGAATGTTTAGACCTAGCACAACCAGTATATGAGGATGAAATCACGTGGTTTCGAAAGCTGGAGGGCGGTATATTACTCAGGCCGAAATCGCTTCTGCAACGAAGGGTCTTCTGTCACAACCAGAAGCCTGTGCAAATACTAGAAATTTATAGCTATGCACAAATATGAGATCGAGTCCCTGTCAGTTCCTCATATCCTACTACCGTTACCAATTTTTTTTAACTGAACTGACTGAACCTATCCTGGCAGTTTATGACACACACACGAATGTTTTGCAAAAGTATGTGAATGGTTGGCTGATGGTTCAGTTGCTTCATGGTAGAAAAACGTTAGCTTGATTTGCCGTTTATGCTTTGACATTGATTCAGCCAGAATTGTATTAATAGGGCGCAATTCACCGTGTGAAAGCACAGTTAGAACAACATTGTTTTTTACATGTGATTCAACGTACTGTGATGTGTTCACACGGCTACGGTAAGGGAAAAAAGGTTCCGGTGATTGACGACCGTAACAAGGGTGGGAAACGCCATAGAGATGCCTGTCTCACACAACAACAAGCTCGCTCTTCACAAAATGGAATCCCTGTGCCTAGTTCCAATGTAGTAAGATCCACTTGAACTTAACTCCTTATATGAAGTACACCTAAGACAAGTACCCTTAGTGGAGCTAGAAGTTCAGAACACGTGTCATCTAATGTGACAATAAAGCGCTGCATACACCCTTGGTGAGGTATTGTTCGCCTCACTGGCGAATCAGCCTGAATGCATGTGTTATAGGGCTGGGTGCCCTTTGTCTTCAGAGAACATTTTGTGTAAATTACTTGTGTGGTTCGAAGCGAACATACCTGGGCACTGGACAGCTGAAGTGTCAAAGACGTATGAAAAACATTTTGACAGATCTGCGCTCAAGTCACTGTGGACGGTCGAGAGACATTCTTCAAACTGCCCGTACGCAACGTCACATAGATATTTGATTAAACGTAAAGGTCCCGAAAGACTGGATTTCGGGGACCTGAGATAGAATGTAGCTCCTTGGAGCAAGTCGTTCCATCCAACCAATATGAACAATTTCGAAAATATTCACTCTTTGAATAGCTTCATACCAATCCATCAAATGACCGACCATGCGTTGCACAAATTGTCTGGACCAGTTTTTCCTTAGTTTATTCTTCTGTTCGCCAGTTAGTCAACAGAACTTCTCATCGGTTCAGGAAGCCACCACTGTTTACGGGAATATGGACTAGGTGTAACCAGTATCAAGGGTGCTTGTGCTCACTCCCAATGACTGATACGACCTTTAGCAGCAATTTACTGCTAAACTAACGTCGTGGCCAGCAATTCCTGTGAAACTGTTACCTTATGGTTTTGACAACTCAGTTAGTCCATAAACAACTGGTCTACTCAAGTATAAAAAAATGAAAAGCTAGAGTTTGATTTAAACCTAATAACTGTCAAAATGATGGTGGTTTGAGAAGTGTTTCCACCTTGCCACAGTCCATGATGAAAAGCCGGAGAGCACTGCACAGCCATTTCATCCTCATTAAGAGTCGTCAGCAGTGCGAACCAACATAGACTGCCCCCACGGACAGGATGAAATCTCTGCTGGGAACTGCCTGAGTAAACAAACTGGTGCAAGGGTCAACAGTTCATTTCTTTGAGATTACCGTACTTTTGAACTTTCTATTTTTAGACTTAATGCACTACTCATAAGGTTGCTGAAAACTCTTCGACAGCTCACGGCCGGTTTCGCCTTGCTTGGAGCATATTAGTTAGGGGCAATCCCCGAGTTCCCGTCAACTTTATGTTCTACTGGAACTCAGGTGAGTCCCACGTCAAAATCAGATAAGTGTATTTCGTTAATTTCTATTTTTCCTTAATTGTTGCCTATGTGTTAAGCTGATCGGTTCACCCTGGATGCCCTACACATAGCTTAGTCATATCTACCTCGTCTATAAGAGTCAGCCCTTTATCCGATTGGTCTGACACCCTCGTTTCACCGTGTTTTTCTTTCAAAAATCAACACAGATCAAATTTCAATTCCTGCTTTTGTGAACAATGCAGTGACTACTATGGTATACGTCGTCAACCCCTGGATTGCGGGGTAGAGACAGTGGTGGTGGTGATGGAGAGGTATCCACGCCTGTCTGACATGAAGTATGCTCTCTGCACGTGCTCACCAAACAGGAGCATCCACACGGCTTTGTACCACTTGGAAAATGTCGTCACCCAAAAAACAGCAAGTCCGATATCAAGCAGACAAGTTTTGGCATGCCTTCGGTTGATGCTGTAGCCGTGACAAATGAGAAAAGCTGAAAAATCTTTGTTGCTTATCATTTCATCTGTCAGACAGTGACTTGACAAGACTTGTTTTCAACGTGGTGGAAGTAGGGGAATGAGCTTATTCTGTGTGAGTGCGCTCGGGCTGCTGCCGCTGTCAGTCCAGGGGCTTGCTTGAATGAATTATGGAGTGTTCGTAACTTTTCAGAAATTTTGTCTAACGCTAAGCAATTGGTGATCTTTCGTTTGCTATGAATCGAAAGTGTTTACGTTCTCACATAAAAAGAGAGCAAAGCTGTTCTGAAGAGGTAACAATTTACTGACATCCATGTAGGTTTCGGTTGAGGCATAAAGCAAGAAAAACCGTGGATATCATCCACAAAGGACTCACAAGGTAGTAGGTATGTCAGTCACTGGCTTTTGTGTTGGGAAGTTTGGAACGATCGAGTAACTCTCTTTACTTTGAACTGTCAATCGAGTAGGCAACTGTGCATTCTCAACAATGCTCTGGAATAGCCTCTTGGAATCACCAGTTAGTTACCAGGATGTTGAAGTTTTTTTCGACAGCTCGTAACTCGTTTAGCTGTTTTTCTAGGGATCGTTAAGTGGGCGTAGTCCCCAAGTTTCCGTCAATCTTATTTTCTGCTTGAACACTAAATTGCAAATTAAGTTAGTGTTGACGAATGACTCAAACAAATCCTAACTTTTCCTCTCATTGCTTGAAACTCGAAGACTACGTCTACCTCATGGGAACCGAAATGGACAAAACCGGTAGCGAGCTATCGAACAGTTTTCACGAGTATTTGGTTATGTCAATAAAATAGACTTCGCTGTTTCGAATATCGTGTCAACTGAAGCATGAGGTGGGTAAAAATTGGACTGGGGATTTGATGTTTCGAATATCGTGTCAACTGAAGCATGCGGTGGGCAAAAATTGGACTAGGGATTTTGATAGACTGAAGATTCAACTGAGTCTGTCGTTAACATCAGTACAGTTTGCCAATAAGTGTATTTCGCCGATTGCTGGGACTTCTAATTTCGACGTTGATGGCGCTCACACACATATCTTCATACCCTATGATATTCCGCAAGGCACCACTAAGAGAAATACTTGCAGAAATGCATAGATTTCTTCAGTGCTTCGTCCAAGTCTAACGTTGGTTTGTGCTAATCCATTGAAGAGGGGGAACTTTTCACACGAAAACTAGTAGCAACTCAACATCCTCACATTCTACACCAAGTCATTAGTTAACCCGAAGTGTTCCAGCGCCAGGGTCCTTTTTCCCTTGAATCGCCTTACAAGCTTTGTGACAGCAGAGGTTGGAAATCCTTTGGTTTTATAGGCGGGTTGATAAAGTTTGGTTTCGCAATATAGACTCATTGTGTTGTGCCTCCACACGGAAATCTTTAGTAAAAGGCAGCACATTCAATTGCCTGAGAACATCATGAACGAGAGATTCAGCTGGGGTCCAGGTGAGTCTCTCAAAAGAACCAAATTAGTTTGCAACTGAGTGTATATTCGCCAATTTCGTGCAACTTGGTTTCAAGTAGAACATAAGGTTGACGGGAACCCGGGGACTGCGCCTACCTGATGAGCCCCAAGAAGGGCGAAACCGGTCGTGGGCTGTCGATTTCAGTACAGTAACCTTATGAGTAGTACATTACGAATCTCGTCTAGTTCCTCCATTTGCAATCATTTCTCTTCGTTAGTCGTTCGATTGAATTGGTCTTCGGTAACATCTAGTCATATCAGTGCGGACTGAAAAAATGACTTTCACTGCGCAGCTGACTCGAGTTTGCCACTATGTTACGGTACGCAAGTGAAAATGCTCCAACTATAGCATTACTCGATGGGATGGAGCATAGATTAGATGCACAGGCTGAAGTGACCTCTGGCTGTAGGTTCGTTCGATTTATCAAGGAGTGGGTACCCTATGCTTTTCATCTCTCCCTGCCACACACACAACTTTTTTGTTTCGATTCATTAGATCGAGTAAAGCCTCTGCTTTTGAACGAAAAACGTGAGGGGGTGGTTGTTGCAGTCTGTTGATTAGTGTGAGGCTTTTCCTATTCTACGACAGGCTATTCATATTCGCATTCACGCCTTTTACTGATAAACGTCCTCCCTATTGAGAGACGCGCTTGTTTCGTCGACTGACACTTTGTTAACCATTGCATCGCTTATCATCTGAAACCGATTCATAGATAACTACGGGATGGGTTTGCTGATAATAAAATCACATTGTCTGGTCACAGTGTGCTTACGAAGTAAAGCAGAGTAAATAATGGAAAACGTTCTACACACCAGCAAGGATTTCGGCAACCAATCAGTCCGGTTTCCGACAAACTGTACGGGATGTAAGGTGGTTGTCATTCTGACCTAAAAACAGATGCGATTCAGGAAGAAGGGACGTCACGTGTTCAGTCATGGATAACATCTGATAACCTAAATGTCACTGACAATACACAGACCCATTGTAGTCTGTCCCCCTGTTTTTGAGCAAATGGAGCCACATCTATCATCAGTGTCATTCATGCATGTTAAACCTGGAAACATCTGAGTACCCTGACGCCAAATGCACGCTAATGTGGATCTGTTCCCGTCCCTCTGTTTAATAGGTCTACGGAAATCGAACTTGGCTGTTCAGTTAAACAAAATCCAGTTAATTACTTCGATCTTTATACTCATAATGAAGAGTGGCCAAAATTAACTGGTCACTTCTAGTTATATGCTTTTGTCTTAGATTTTTCGGATTATTACACATGGTCAGAAATAATCTAGTGAATTCTAATGAATTTTTGAAGAAAGCCCCAAAGCTAGTTTGAAATTAATGGCTTAGTGAAGGAAAACAACCTTTTTGGCCAATTTCGGGAGATATCTTCAGAGGGGGGCCCACTGAAAATTGTGGCCTCTGGATAACTCCGTTGTCGCTTCTCCACGGGTTGGTTGTTTTCGAGGAGCATCCACTAGAAGCAGCTACATTTTAGCCGCAAAACTGCAAAACTCAGTGTACTGTTGGTGAAAAGTTAAAAAAAACATAAGCATAGGATTTCTTCTTGTTTTCTAGCTTGTGTGACCAAATGTGAAAGGTTTCGAATTAGATGAACTGACTGTCTTCTTTCACCATACTCTACATGTCACAATAATTCGGAAGCTAAGAGTTCGTGCAATCCGTTGGTATTACCACTTCTAAGGGGGTAAACTTCTGAGATGAAGGTCATGCTGAGACATCCAAATTTAACCCTAATTGGACCTTATTGTAAACTGGACATTTCACGAATTCGGTAAATTAAATCGCATTTAACAGAAGACCACCTGCGGAATATAGGCCAGTTGAGTTAAAAGTGAACAGATGATGGCCAGAAAGAAACAATTCATGGGTAAGATTGTATGTGGGTGATGAAGCAATGCAATCCAGAGTTCAACTGTGCTAAACCATCGAACGTGCTCAAACTGGTTTGACCTGAGCGAACCAGTGCGTTATCTCTTCATCCAGCATAGGTCATGGAGAGAAGACAGACTGAGTGAACTACAAGATCAACAGAACGTGATGTTGAACGCTCCCGTCAATGAATTAAACAGTTTTCATAAAGAAAACTACTCACAAAGTTGCTGAAAACTCTTCGACACCCCACGACCGGTTTCGCTCTTCTTGGGGCTCATCAGGTAGGCGCAGTTCACGAGTTCCTGTCAACCTTATGTTCTACTTGAACCCAGTTTATTTCATCCAGCACTATAATGACAGGTGACGCAAGAGACGACAACCTTTTTAATAAGTGACCCAAAGAGTCACTTGGTTTTCCATGCTGTCCCGCGATTCAAGGTCATACAAAAAAAGGAAATGCGTGACATACTCACTAAATGACGGGTTAACTGAAAATCTTCTCGGCACAATCCTTACTTGTTTGTTCTTGGGTCATTGCTGCACATAATTCAGCCCTTTATTGGTTCCAAAATCACCAAGAAACTAACCGTTTTTCTTCCTCCTAGCGAACACACTGTGTTTGTCATATGCAAAGGTACGTTTGTTGCTGCCTTATTAGTTGTGTACAGAGGACTGTACCCAATAAATGGTTTCTTGAACTCGTTATGAACGAGCATACATGAAATCAGGACGAAATGACTGCTTTTTCCAGATGATTCAAACGTGGCAAAGGAGAAGTCGTCTTGCTAACGCTGGTCAAGAGCACGGAACATGGCTTAGACACATGGGAGTGGACTGAGATATAGGATCGAACTGATCTACAGATTTCTGTGATGCACTACTCATAAAGTTGCTGAAAACCCCTCGACAACCCACGACCGGTTTCGCCCCTTCTTGGGGCTCATCAGGTGGGCGCAGTCCCCGGGTTTCCGTCAACCTTATGTTCTACTTGAAACCAAATTGCACGAAATTGGCGAATATGCACTCATCTGCAAACTAATTTGGTTCTTTTGAGAGACTCACCTGGAACCCAGCTGAATCTCTCGTTTATGATGTTCTCAGAACTGTCGATGGATTTTCAGCAACCTTATGAGTAGTACATTACAAATATATACATGTATCGCGATATTTCAAATATCGTAGCGACTGAAACATGAAGCGGCCTGGTGCAGCACATTTCAGTTGCCTGAGAACATCAAAACCGAGAGATTCAGCTGGGTCCCAGGTGAGTATCTCGAAAAACCAAATTAGTTTGCGAATGAGTGTATTTCGCTAATCTTCAAAACAATTTTCCGCAAAGGGTCAAGCTATTTTCGACCTCTTTTGCAGCCACATAAAAGCTACGTACCAATCAACACGAAGTATCCACCACACATCATTTGTCGAGATACGTAATATCCGAGCAGAAACGATTAGATTTGTTGTCCTTGCTTTTCTTCTGGCAGCGTCCACATTCAACACCCTCTATACACAGAAAATATCTAATATACAATATATATATATATATATATACTCTAATATAAATGAGTCCGCTCCTTAGGGATGTATAATCTCTAACCGGTCTGTTTTTTGTCCACTTATTTGTAATTTATCTGCCTCATCGTTTGGGAGAAAGGGCTATTTCCCAGCTTGTTTATACCTTGTTAATTTTTCCGTCCATCCGTTGCCGGTTTCTGATTTCGTCTTTCGTCTTTGCGCTACTAACCACAAGTACATTTTTATACCAAACCAACCGACCAACGATGATCTTTTATGAGGAGCTATCCCTCGTGTTGTTGGACGGAGGGGTCCTTCGACCGAAAGTAATACGATATCCTCATGTTCAAGCGATAGTGCACCGAACATGCGCCGATGAACGTGATGGATAGTGACACAGCTCCCGCCTAATACACAGACCGCTACTATAGCATTCTAAGCTCATCACTCATGAAAATTTGCCATCATTGCAAATGAATACAAAACCTTACTCAGAAAACCAAACCAGAAATCACTCGACAATTATAGGCCTAAAAACTGCTTTTTAGGATATATCAATGCGGATTCCATCGTTACTAATTACCCACTCACCTCTAATAAGTATAACAACTTTTTCGCTGAAAGAATTCATGATAACAAAACAGAATTATCCTCTCTGCCTCTCAGCTTCAATCTCACAGTGTTTTCGTTTCTTCTATCACTGTCCCTAAAGGTCTTCTCTGAGAAGGAAGATTCGGCTACGATAATATTTCTGAGTTCACCTGTGTAGGGTCTAACAAGCTTCAACCACAGTGTGCCATTATTTAAAGAACACCAATCTAACTGAGGAATATCGTTCTTCATTGTGGGACATCCACTTAAAAGAAGCAAGTCTGGGACGTCCACTGATTCATCAATCTATCAGTTGTGTGTTGTATGTATGCAACTTTACAGAACAAACCGATTGCAAAAGCTGTCACAAACTCATTGACACTGGTAGTTGATGGCTCCAGTTCCGGTTCGACTGATGCACGTAAATCTACCTTTGATTTTTTCTTACCGAACACCACCTTGTTTCAGGCGTGTGAATTTGTACAATGGTACGATGTGCGGACTCGTTTCGTTGCTGTTATTTTATCACTGTATACGTGATGATCTGCCAAACGATGGGCTGACCGGTCGGGAAAATTATATGGCTAAAAATTACTGAATTAACCAAATCACCTAAGGCGTCCGTCCGTTGGTCCATCAACATCAGGAACGGACTGTTCTCTAGGTCCACCTGGAAAACAGATGGGAGCTTACAGAAATACATTGAAACAAATTTAGTTTTGCGGCAGACTCACGTGGAAACCATCCGAATCTCTCGTTTATGTTGTTCAAGTGGAACTCGAAGGTTGTGTCCACGTTGTGAGCCCCAAGAAGGACGGAACCGGTCATGGGCTGTCGAAGAATTTCCAGCAGTGTAATACGTCTATACAGGTTTGAGCTTATTCACCCCAGAGGGACGAGAGAGAATGTATGACGAGAAGGATGAAACGCACCACTGGAAACATTTTTTGATCTCACCTTCTGACACCACACTTGGGTTTCCCACACCATGTTTCATCATGGACAAAAAGAAGTCCTTGCAAGAGAGATCACTTCTTATGAAGGAATTGTCCTCTCAGGCATTATGACTTACGTCTTGAAAACCCGTGCCTGAGGTTCCCGAAACTGATCCACACCAAAACAAAGCCTACTTCTTTTCAAACTAATTCAGCCGTTCTGTTTGTGGCAAAATGTCAGTTTATATTTCATTCCCATATCTCATTATTTTGGTTTTGCATATACCCTTCTGAAAGCTCAACAGTTCATCTTTCACTCCTCTCTAGTTTGAGAAACAAAGTTTCTGTGTACTGCAATCGATATGAAATGTCCGTCCATGTTATATGCTAGAGTATAAAATGTTGCACAGGACGGGAGCTAATGACTATTTCCGTATTCCACGAGGTTTTCATGTAGACGACCCCCTGCATTTTCATAAAGGAAACTACTCACAAGGTTGCTGGAAATTCTTCGATAGCCCACGACCGGTTTCGCCCTTCTCGAGGCTCGTCAGGTAGGCGCAGTCCCCGAGTTTCCGTCCAAACTATCATGAGGGCAATTTACACTGCGGAAGACTTAGACAATGCACTTTGCACTGCTAGCCTTAAGGCAAACTGTCATTATCGAAAGATTGGTTTCAAGTAGAACATCAGATTGACGGAGACTCGGGGACTGCGCCTACCTGATGAGCCCAAAGAAGGGCGAAACCGGTCTTGGGCTGTCGAACAGTTTTCAGCAACCTTGTGAGTAGTTTCCTTTATGAAAATATACTGCGATATCCCGAATATCGTACCAAGCGAATCATGGGGCGGCCTGTGTGCAGCACATTCAGTTGTAGGATATCATAAACGAGAGATTCAGTTGAGTCTCTCGTGAAAACCAAATTGATTTGCAAATGAGTGCATTTCTCGAAAGCCCTTTGCACTGTTTAGCAGGCCTCAAGAAGTGATCTAATTTTGGAGTTCAGCGAAATATTTCACGGTCCAGGGACATCCTCAGTCACTTCGTCTTCATTCCATTTCGTCAATGATCCCCGGAAATCGGTGACTGTTCGATTATGTGCAGTGCTGCCGTGTTGCAAAAGTCTTGGTGTTGTTCACTCGTGAAATGACAATCACGTGGGAGTCAGAGGCTACATATCTTCTTGAAGAATACGCCGTTTCTGTTCCCGAACAGGTGATTGTTTGCTAAGACAAGGACCTGGAAAATGTTTTCCCTACTACCTTAACCTTTGATTTTATTTATTTGTTTCTCGAAACTTAGGCTGCTAATGTCTGTCAGGTGATCAGTTTTGTGATAGATTTACAGTGGGACATTTTACACACGGACTTTCGGGTAAATCACAGATTGCTCGCTCTCTAGAAAACGCAGTTTGTTCGCTGTATTGGACCACATCCCTTTGAATGTGGTCACGAGGCTCTAGCAAACGGGTTGACCGTTTGGTCTGGAACGAAGTGATCACAGTCTGTGATGATTCTGGACAGGGCCTGTGAAAATTCAGGGAAGAAAAACTCGTGATCGAAAGTCACTCTGAGAGCATGTGTAACTCTGTAGGTCTGATATGTTTACTTTGTGAACTTTAGACTGTCATTGATATAAGTATAACTATGCTCTTTCTGAAAACTCACAGAGAGTTCACTCCGTCTCTCTGTTTGAAGCTCATATTGTAAACGCATTCTTTGGAAACCACAACACATTTTGTGACTGGGACGGCAGCACTTATACCAAACCAAACGAACCATAATGTGTTGCTCACTGTGATGAAGAATATCACTTTCCTACTGACTGACAGTACTCTACTGAGGTCAACAGAGTACCGACCTCCAGAAAATTGATCCTATCACGTAAATTTATGACTTGCATCTTTTGGTGATTAAAAACCTTCTAACTCAACATCTGTTTGGGTGATCGACATGGAAAACGTGGTGCCGAGGCTGTTTTGCAACCCGCGGTCTTTATTTTCGGTTCTTCTACTGGTGTTTACAAGTGAGGTTGTGGTCTGCCGAGTTTGACTGTTTATCGCTGAACGGATTTGTAGGCAATACCAGCTGCTTGGTGTACGGAAACTGAGGATAGGCATAGCAACAACATATAAGTGGATTTAGATTGATGGAACAGACCATTGTTGTCGTGGTCCGCGGTGGGGATGGGATGTTCTCTCTAGATCCGAAACTTGGATGTCACCGACCTTTCAGCATATCAGATCCATTTATCACCTGACAAACAGTTGTGTCTGTTCGCTGGATTATTTATTTACTTTCTCAGTTTGAGTTCTATGGTTTTAGGAAACGTCAGTTGGAAAGATAGTTGGGGGTAGAGTTTCCACCTTAGACCAAGTGTTAGTGGAAACGACCCAGGTTAAGTAATTTGAGGGAAATCTGAAAAGTAAGACAACCTTCATTCTAATGAATGTTACTCATCACACATAAACAAGGTTCGCATATGCTGGTTGTCTCAGCCTCTGGAAGACAAGCGGATTCAAATTCATCAAACAGCGAAAAGCCTGATGAGCGAATCACTCTGCAGCTTCTGAAGAGAAGTTTGAAAATAGGAAAAAACCTCAATATTATTTCGAGATGGCATGTATTTGAAATGCACTCAAGGGCTCTAGTAACCATTTGGGCATTAAGTCCTAATTAAGTCATTAAGGTGCGTGCTGGTATGGATTGCAGTCATCCCACACTAACGTAAACCCTCACATTAATCGTATTCACCAAATCAATATTGACTACGTTAGAGTAAAACGACACATACTAATACCCAGGCTTTAATCTGATGTTTGAAAATAGGAAAAAACCTCAATATTATTTCGAGATGGCATGTATTTGAAATGCACTCAAGGGCTCTAGTAACCATTTGGGCATTAAGTCCTAATTAAGTCATTAAGGTGCGTGCTGGTATGGATTGCAGTCATCCCACACTAACGTAAACCCTCACATTAATCGTATTCACCAAATCAATATTGACTACGTTAGAGTAAAACGACACATACTAATACCCAGTCTGCGCTTTAATCTGATGGTTCAGTTTAGTGTACATCACTACTGAACCACAGAAGAAAGCGCCCTGTACATGACTGCTTTTCAACAGCCGACTATATTTAAACCAACAAATAGGCTTCAGGGTGCACATTACCTTACTTCTTGCGTATGCACTGAATGGGATAATCCATAGATCAAGGCGTTGTATCCAGAATGTAGAGCGCCAACTTGGTTCACTTTGGACGGGGTTTCATAACGAGGTGTCAATTCTTCAGAGTTTTAGTTAGGATGAAGAGCCATGCAACGATTCTATGCACGCTGTCCACACGTTCTTTATTGTATCTGAGTGTCATCAAGGAAATCACGGTTAAAGAACTGATGTAGCATGCCATAGCTGTCTGATATTCAGAACCACATAATTTCCAAATATTTTATCGAAGACAGACTGAAATTTGTGTATTTTTGACAGTCATATGAGGAACAAACGTTTCACTGACAATTTCACAGGCCTACGCCAGAGCTCACTGCACGACCGTAGCACCTACTCTTTGTTGTTCTTTTGCTTGCCATCGTTCACTTCTCCAAACCACATGGATGTGGGCCGTATCCACATTGATTGTGGATCCCCCCGAATAATTTTATAAATATTGGATTTTTATGATATTCATCGAGTTATCAGTTACATTTCGTGATTCAGCTCATCGATATCTGTGGTGTTAAGCATGTGTCCGCTAGGATTATTAGATGTTGCTCATGGTTGACCTCTGATCGTGACGTTTCCATCTACTGGATGTCATGAGATGAGGTTTCTATTTCATCTAGATGACCCAAAAGATCATATCAAGTGCACTTTAGTGCACAGTCTGTGCATCCCAAGAAGTAGCTTACTGTTCCACCAACGACCTGTCACACAACTTATCGAGTTCCGGTATGATTGCCCTATATGCTTCTTTAACCATAAATAGATACGCATATAGTAGGATATTTTGACCGAAATGCGGTAAAAACCGAAAAGTATCAAGGAATTTTGAATGAGTATCACAACTGTGATAAAATTGTTCAATTTCAAACGAAAGTTACTCACAGAACTGTTTCCTCATCCTAGTGTTAACGATTTTATTTTGAATTATTTATCTTGACCCCAGATGTCTGCATGCAAATAAGGTGACATGTCAGTTAGCTGAATCTGTTCGATGCCAGAATTTGGTGGAAAAGAAGGCTTAGTTAGATAAATAATCGCGAGTATTCCGGGTCATCAAATGTCTTTTTCGTGGCTGTCCTAATGTGAGCAATATCATCATTAACTGAGCTCACATGAGCTCAGAATCTGATGAGGATTTCCTTCTCTTGTCTAGGCCACGATGTTCAACCGTACTGTCTTTGTGATTAACAAAAGAATCTGGTAAACAAATATGTAAAATTGCCACGTGGGACAACTCTTCTGTCAACAGAATAGATGACTCAAATCGCTGGCATTTAATGAAACTTAGAATGCAGCCTCCTTGTTGTGTCGGTTATTAGCTGCGTCGTCAAAACGCAGGTACACTTCGCAGTTTGTGCGGGAGCTCAATCAATCAGACTAATATCCCGTGATTCCGACTGCTGTTTTTCAAGTTACAGATGCTCAATCGAATTCTGCCGTACGCACAATGGATGTATGCACCATTGAACCAGGGACAATGCAGTCGACAGTTGGTTCATGTGGACACGCAATTATCATATGTCAAAAATCAACATATTTCTCTCCGTGTTGACGAGCGACACGGAGTAACGGCTCTGGAGTTGAAACGTTCGCTACCACATGGGCGTAACCCTGTGCGTGGGGAAATAAAGGAAGCGAAGCGAAGCAAAATTCGCCAACTTCAACACACGGGGAGGTAAACAACTGCTGGCCTAATTTCCACAACAGGGAACTATGGAAGTTTATAGTAGGTCGCTTCGATTTTAGACCCATTCTTCTGTGTTTATTTTTTCGGAAGACTATTTACTGTGTTCTGCTGGAGGTCAGTGCACAGAAAAATGGTGTTTTAAGCAATTTTTCTCGTACTGAAGCACTGTTTTGGGTAGCAAAGAGGTTTACTAATGTCCACAGTAGGTATATCCTAACTCTATTCGAAATATCTCAGATCCACTGTTTTCATTTATTCGCCTCCACAATTTAAAGAATATGTGTTACATCCGTGACGCAATAAAGTGATATTTTACCAGCATTGGACATTCGGGTGAACCGATTTCGAAACTGCGTTCATCCGAAGAAGTTTGCAATCAAATGGTTTCGGCAATAAGGCTGTCATCCATTCTTTCGAAATAGAAGCCTTATCCTCAAGCATTATTTATGGGTACGAAAAAGAGGTGTTATTCTGGTGAAAGTTCTCAGATTCTGTCTCTTGCGAAGCTGATTACCCATGTATCTTCTCAACTATATGACACAAAGAAGGATACCAAAGTATGTGTCTCATTGGCAATTGCTGGAAATGATCCGTATTCTTCTGCCCGATATTTTTGAATAACTTACGAGTATTGTTTGAAGGGTTCTCTCATTCAGCTTGCCCTCGATCTGGATTGTAGTGTAATGTGAGATGTAGGCCGAATGGAGAGGTTTTTTTGAAGTTTTTTGGCACATCGTTAGGACATGGTCGGATGACTTGGGTTTGATCCTCTTGGACCCTTGAAAAGGGGTATGTGACCTCTATTTTTTGTACAAACTGTTGCTGGTCACTTCAGTTTTAGCAGATCCATTTGGTGGTGTTGATCACTTTTACTTAGTGGCCGACTGCCAGTTTCTTCCTAATTGATATGATCAGATGAGCCTAGGCACCGACTTCTCACAAGGTCTTTTCCCTACCTAGTGTGATTTTCGTTTGAGTCTACATCCTGTTAATTCAAGTGACTCTGTGTCGCGGCAGTTTTACCCTTTATAGTAATCATCAACAGTGCGCATCCGACGTACCTCCGGGGAGGTCCGAACTCAAGGTATTCAGACCGTCCAGTCTAAAGTGACCAGTCAGTTCAGCGAATGATTCTCACTTAATCTTTTTCTTTTTGCTTCGCAATACGTTTCTGAAAGGTGACTACCGAAGAGAGTCCAGGTGGGTTGGAAGAGATTAGGCTCCGTGGGCTGCTGATTTATAGTTAGGTCCGTCAAGGCTAGTCTATTACGTAGAACAGTAAGTGAGTTTTAGTTTAATGTTTGTTGATGATAAAAATGGAGTGAGTTGGCTGATAGTATTTCCATGTATCACAGCAGCAATGCTTCTTCCTTCCGATTGTTTCTTTCAGAAGGGAACTACGACACGGCTAACACTGTTCGCCAGATCAGGACCCTAATCCCTGAAATATTGTTTTCATTCTATCCGGCTGTCAAATCTCCTTGTCGAAGCTGACTGAGAAAAAGCGTATTATCTGCTAGATAGTTCCATCGCTTTGTTTATTCGCACAGCAGCAGGTGACGAAATTTACCGATGTTTTCACACTGTGCTACACCTCGATTTGGTGTAAAGTGAAATCATTGACTATCAAGGTTATTAACCAACACTATGCCTGTTAATACAAAGGGCTTTTACTCTCTTTCACTGTAATTTTGCACCCCTCAGTCGTAATATCTCGTAGGTGTCGCAGACTACAGAGGGCAGTGAATCACAGTGAAGAAGTTTCTCCATATGATTGCAAAATAGCCCATCGACTCTACAAGAATATATTTCTGAAGAACAAAGAACATATATTTTTCACTCATTCTAGTTGCGATCATTCATCGTTATTTCTGATTTAATTAGTCAACGAAGTGCGCACTATTCTTACCATTCGCCGATACGGAAACTTGTTCCACTCTACGAATAAAAGTCACACTCAACGAAGAGGGCCGCATGGGGTGTCACGTGTAATAACACTCGCTGTATAGCACCGCTAAGCACCGCTAAGTAGACCATACATTGCCTGGTAAGGGTGCTTCTGTAACGGGCTGATTTGGTGAGTTTCATTTGTCTTCCCTGTGACAAATTTTAGGTCATGATCTCAAATTTGTCGCTGCCCATTACAATGTGTTCCTTTAGTTGGCCCTGTTCGCTATTGATGGTCATTTTTAGAAAATTGTGGCACTTCGCTTCTAAGGGATTTCGAACGAGTCTGTCTGCAAGGGGATGGTACTGCATCGCACAAACCAGTGGAAGTTTACATAATCTACATTTCAAAAAACCGTAACACACTCATTCAGTTTCATTTGCATGAGATCTTGTAAGGCCATTCTCAAACCTAATAGGAATGCTTATTCGCCGAAAAGAAAACTGAACAGATTTGTTGTGTTCAGTAGGCCAAAATGCAGTTAATGTCAACTAGTTACCACTTTTTTGGGTTTCACACTCTAACGAAAAAGTAAACATTTGGCCAGACTATTTCTTGAGGTTCGCAGAAGCTCGAGTCACATTTTTATCCAACAGTTCCTGGTTTTGCAGACAGTCCTGTTTTGAAAATCAGCAGGAGTGACGTGTTTGTGTTTGTGTGTGTGTGTGTGTGTGACTCCCTTGGGGTTAACACTGTTTTGTGCAATGCCCCCCCCCGCCAGTTATGTATGTTAGCTCTTGCAACTTAGAAAAAGATGGGTTCATTTAGCCCACTGTAAAGTGCTTGACATAGCCTGTCAAAAGCAACACGTTCAGCTTGTTGATTTCTGTTTGCCGTAAGTTTAGTCGACATGTCGACCTACTTACCAATGAACTTTTTCAAAACTACAAGGCAGTCATTAGTTCAATTCTTTTGTACTCCAAAAATTATTGAATATCTTCAGGAAAGTGGCACGAAATAGATAATCTTCGAAAACTGTAAGCTGTTCATCAGTGTGATCATTCCACTAGATGACAATACACTAGTGAGAAATACTGATGTCTGAATGCCACATTAACGTGAGCAAGAGGGCCCGGTAATGAACGTAAAGTATGACAAATGGCAGAGACCAGTATAAACTGCCTTGTCCTCCCATGGAAAACGATTAAGAGCAGTGAGTTAGGCGCGGCTGAGCACCACATCGGGAGTATGGGCCATGATTGTGATTCAACGGCGTTGTTTGCGAATCTCATTCGGCATATGGCTATTGCGTAGCAACAAACAAACTTCATATAGGCTGTTTAGGAGGTGACGGTACGTTTGCCACTGAGACCGGTTGCGGACCATCTCTTGTAGAGCCTATAACTACGTGCTGGTCCCGGTAAAGAAGTCGCGAAGACCCCATGGTGCTCACTTGGACGAGCAATAGCTTCCACTTTGGGTTGTCATTTCATGGCAGGCCTTTCCTCAAGAGGATTTCAGGGTTGGAAACACCTCTTGCTTTGGTATATTGCAGTTGGTCATGCGTAGTACACGCCCCAATCGACATAATATTTCGAATTTCACCACCACAGTTGTTCTGATTCGTCACCAACTATTCGCGTGCGCACCGCTTCGGTGCGAAGACGCTGCATTCAGATAACACCAACCATACTTCGAAGGCACGGTTATTAGACGTCTAAATCCACTCGATATCTTTGGACAGACCAAGTTTCACAAACACTGAGTAAGATTGATGTTGAAATTGCCTTGAATACACGGTCCTTCCGCTTCGATGAAGTTAGTTTCTGAGGTCATCGAGGATGCAAGTTCATGACTTCTTTAATCATGGCACAGTGACAGATTATGCGGTAGCTTAGATAAGTTTACCGGCATACACATAAATCATTCTTGAAATTCCAGAGGGATATAAGGTGACCAAGAATTTCGAAAAAGTACTGCACACTTTGCAGATGCAAAGTGCGAAATGTGCAAAGGGGGTATATTCAATATCCTAGCTAGAGTTATCAACTGACGAGACACAGTCGTCGGCATACTCCAAGTCTACTAACCTCTCTCTAGATGCGTTTTCGGTACAAAGGATTTCGGTCTTTTAAAGTCTGTGCTCTTTGATAAAATCGGTAAAGGAACTGAACATAAAAGGAGTGATGATATGGCTTTGCCGAATACCCTTAATCGTCGTAGTACCTCTTCACAGTTTTTTTATAACCGGTTACAAGATCGAAAAGTGGGACCAACGAGCACAAAGTGCAGTTGTAAAGCTTTAAGTTCCCCGGTTTTCACGCAAAAAGTGGCCTATCTACGTCATCAAAAGCCCATCTGAAGTTAAGAGATACCGCACCTATTTAACCGCGATATCTGTGGCACCGCTGGAATACTTAACATAGTAAGAAGTTGTGACCGGTGCCTCATTGCTTGCGGCTCTCTGATTTGCACTTCACGCGCCCGGGTTAGGCGATACAGTATCACGGAAGCCACTAGGCGCTCTGGAACAGACATCAATTTGCTTCATCTACTGTTAGAATGGTCACCTTTGAGGTTTGTTTTTCGTGTGTGCTTTTGCTGAATCAAAACATGAGGACTAATTGCCCACAGTTATCTGAAACGTGTCCCTGTTGCTAAGTAAGTTTGATTTAATTGGGTTAGGATACAAAGATGCATTGTCGTCTTTAAATGGCATTGGTGGAAGCTCATCTGGTCCGTTGGCCCAATAAAGTCGTAGAGCAAAAATGCCTCTTCAACAGAGGGATGATGTGCTCTTAGAGGCCATTGCTCGAGCTGAGCCGGTCGAAAGTAAGACATGGGTATGGAAACCAAGCAAACGTATGTTGAAAATATTTCTCCCAGCGATCCTGAGGTTAGTTAATTTTCCACTGATTAATTTCCACCCTGATTGGTTCACTGGTAGACGGTGTACTGGATCCTGTTTTGCGGACTGAATGAGACAGAATATGTGCACTCACTGCTGCACTTACCTTCTCCATTCTTTGAGGTTGTTGGTTCCAGCACGTCGCCCTCTCCGTAGACATACTACGCTCGAGCTGATGTGTAACTGACGGTCTATAGGAACCACAATGTGGTTCCGAATATGCAGTGGTACAGACCATCCTGAGTCACAATACATAGTAGGTGCAAGCTCAGAAACACCATACGTCGAATTTCCAACGTCAGTTATAGAGAATACTATCCTCTGAAGTGATCTATTTCAGGGCATCATGTAGTAGCTTTAGTGGTTGTTCAAGGTATCAATCAGAACGCTAAATTGAAAGTGTGCTTCTTAAGTTTACACGGGAAATTCAGTGAAAACCTGCATCGAGAGAGGACATGGTTTGAATCAAAACAGTTGGCAGTTGAGTACGGAGCCTCACCACGGGTAGTCAACGATTTGCCTTTAGCAGTAAGTCGATACCAGGCAGGACAATGGCCAACACATAATTAATTGGGAGAGTCTAATGAGTCAGTGCGGAGAGTGGGTGAGACCATATTTTCACTGTTATTATCAGGGAAGTGGCTACGCAGTAATACAGTGAAACAAGAAACTTGACAGTTTAAAACGGTATACGGTTACTCTGAAAGACGTAGTAAGGATAGGTTGTCCTTCACTCAAAGCGAAATTGTTTTTTTCAGTAGAAAGCGCCATGCTCAGCAAATACATAAGTGGAAAAATATTTACCAATTTATTTCGACCAGAGGCAATCTGGAGAGAAAACCTCCGACTTAAAAATACGTTTCAAAATAGCAATCATTATGCTTCAGATGATTTGCCCACTGCACTCTAGGCTATCGAATAAGAAGCTCACATTCGACCACCGCTTTGACTCGTATGATGGGCGAAATAGCGAGAAACCGTCAGATTTTACTTATTCCTGTGTTTAGTTGGTATGTGCTGCTTTCGCGTGTTAACCGGATTCGTACTAGGCCGAATATGCTTCACCTTTTTGGTCGTCTTATTCAAACGATTGATTATTCGAACAAGTTGTCGATATTACGCTGGTTCATAATATCACGGCAAAACATAACACATTACGCAAAATTTCTTATCTCGATTCAATCAATTGTTGATTCGTCCAGACGATCAGACAACTTGTGGTCGGTTGTACTGTTTATCCTCATACTTTAGTCGAGGGGAGGGGTGGTTTTGGAATTTAACCCACATTTTCATTGAAAATGCTTTGGGTGGATAACAGAATTGGGTAATTCCACGTGATATTCTTCTACTGATTTTTGGACATCCTAACACACGTGAAAGGCAAAAAGACGATCAATTGCATGTTTACCTACCCACTGCTTTTGGCTGCGACGGTACACAAAACGGGGGAATCGTCGGGCGAAAATTCGCTTCGCTAATAGGAATCTCACATCTAAGCTGACTGGTGCATGATCGAATGGAATAAGATTACAATTTACCATTCGGAATCAGCGTTTTCTGAAGCGGGAATATTATTAACAAACTAAGTGCAATGGTACTCCAAGGAATCCTGTGTTCATCTGACATGGTCACCTCTCAGCACCTCTGGGAAAATAACGGGATTGGGTCAACGCAAGAAAGGAACAATATTAGTTAAACACGAAAGCACACACGTCGAGATTATTTGTAATATATTTATACAAACCTGAAAAAACAGTTCAGATTAAACAGAGTTTACATGAAAACATTTGAAACATAACTGTTCGCCATGGCCTCGGAAGTCGTGTAAATAATTCCATTAACTTGGTGAAAATTACTGGTGAGTTTTTCAGGAAAACTCTACAAAATAAGTGGAACTGTCGTGCCTAAAAGTTTGCTGAAAACGCTTCGAAAGCCCACGACCGGTTTCGCTTTTACTGGAGCTCATGAGATAGGTGCAATTGCTGAATCCAGTTTGGGTCTAAGCAAAACACAATGTTGACGGGAACTCAATTAGTGCGCCAAACTGATGAGCCCTAAGAAGAGCGAAATCGATCGTGCGCTTTCAAAAGATTCTCAGGGACCTTATGATAGTGTATTACACCTATACAATGTATTGTGATATCTCAAACAGCGCACCAACTGAAACATGAGGTAGCCTGCTGCAGCATATTCAGCTGAAGCAGAGCACCATAAAAGAGAGATTTCGCTGTGAATCAGGAGAGCCTCGCGTCAAAACTAAATGAGCTCATTTATTGACATTCAATGTATATGCCGTGCTTATGGACATTAGATGCCTAATATAAGTAGTTCGGCACCCAGTGAAGCTTTTCTGGAGATAGTGATGTGCGTAAATCTACCATCAGTTTCGCCATTTCCGAGGCGCTCATCATGAGTTGATTCCCGCTGTGACGTAATCTGCATTTTCAGATCCATTTCTTCTGGATATGGGAGAACAACGTGACACTGGACAAGGAAATATGTGGAAAACCGAGGACCTAGAATGGGCGCTCCTTATAGCAGAAACGTGCAAGGTGCACCGTGACTTTGGAGTCCAACAACACCCTTGTTTTTCGGCATTCGCTGTACAGTTGAACACGAATATGTTTACCTCTAGAAGCACGATTCATCAAGAAGTAGTCCGAAAAAAGTTTCATTTTTATCTAATCGCTGATATGTTTCGACGGAGCTGAGAATTAACTTCTTCTCACCCACTTGTCATTCTTTCAGATAACGATAACAAGGTGCAGATTTCGTAAGACGGCGTTGTGAATGTCAGTTTGATAACATGCGAAGCACACTACTTGCCCACCTTGTTTTTGAATGAATGGGAAAATGGCGTCCACAGGCGTCAAGTAGGATATCCACTGTCCCTTCTGTCACAACCCCAGATAAGATCAAGAAGGCCTACCCTGTCGGTTTGATTTTCTGGGTTTCCCTGCTCAGCGGCACAGGAACTACGACCAGACCTATCGATAAGCACAGGTGACGTTGAGAATAGACAGACTGCTGTTAATATTGTCATCTGTCCATACAGGGCTTCTATGTTAGTAAATGGCACGTGCAGTTTGCACGCAAGGAACAGTTTCTGTCAGCACGACTAACCAACACATGAACGAATTTCTATCGCTCACACCATTGTCCTGCTCAACAAATGAACTACCGGAGTCTCCCGACCCCCTTGAACATATGGAGATCAGTTCATCTGGCCATTTCGGAGGTGCTTTTTCTTGGGAAAAATGCTCAAACGATAATGACTTACCTAAATATTTGATGATAATGCATTGACACTGACGCTAATGCATTGCCAGTGTTTCCCTGAACTAAGAAAAAGCCCTAAAACATCACAGACAACATAGCCAAAGTTGGGGCATTCCATCGGGAAAACACCATTTTACAAGTGTAAGCTGAACCTGGGATAGAGACCGTTGTACCATTATACCGAGTTTTACTTTCTCGCATATCAGGGGCCACCTTTTCACCAAAGGGAAATTTTAACCGACTGTCACAGTCCTTTACTACGAGATGTTGTGGTAAGCAGTAAGATAGGCCCATGAGAACGGGACCACAGCACTGCCATGAATCATTTGCGTCCTGCCATTTTTTTCTATCTACTTATTCTCATTTCTCGGAAATACGGTGTTTCCAAGCTTGTGACCTGAGTATCTCTCTTAAAAGAACCTAGACTTCTTAGCATAGCGGAAAACTGGTTGGACGTGGAAACCCTAAATTTCGAGTGCATATTCACTCAGGTAACATGCGGTGTTTTAATCGGAAAAGTGGGATTCGACTGAACGAAAATTTGTTCATAGCCGCAACACTCTCGTTTGAACGGTCGTGTTCCTGTTCTGGCGTAATTTTTCCGGTGAGTCCACACCAAAGAGAAGCACTGGACTCGAGTTTCGCTTTTATTAGAGCTCATCAGCAGTGCATATCCCAATGACCGTGCCGGCATTTGAACCCCGGACATCTGACATGCGAGATGAGCGTGTAACGTTGGACGCATCTGAATTATCACGTCTGAACAGGCGAACATGTTCACACTTAAGCCATGTGATTGGTGAGCCCAACTCATCGAACGACGACCCATTAACTGTCCTAGTTGTGACGATCGATTGGCTGTAAATAACCTTTATATCGTACAATCGATCATAAAGCTTGGCGAAACAGTAGTCCTCGTGAAAGAACTCCCTACCACCCCCCTGCCCCGTTATACGTGGCAAATCACTGACTATTATTTGGGTCACTACGACAGTGAAAAACAACTCACTGACGAACAGTTTTCATAAATAGATCCCTCTCCCAATTGGGCCCTTGCCTCCGAAGATTGTTTCACTCCCCCACCCCTGAGATGTGGCGTGAAATCGGTATCTTTCGAGGAACCACCCGCACCTCCCAAAAAGCCTATTGTAGACGTCCCATAGATTAGGCTTGCCTCTCAAAGAAAACTGTGCCCGTACCCCTTCTATATGCTGAAATAAACCAGATTTCCGACCAACTTGATGAAAAAAAAACCTGTTTTCGTAAGTTGTCGAGGATCGCATAGCATAACTTTCATATGTACGGTACACACATACACACAACTACTATTCCCCGCTATGGAGACGATCCCATAGATGGAACTGCCGGCATAATGTCACTTCGAAATGGCTCGACCAGTTATGTCCGTCACTTGCCGAAAGAGATCTCTTGCAAGTGGTCTCTTGGAGAAGAGCAACCTTGATGCACTTTCTTGCTGTCTGGGGATGGCTTGAATGATCGACGGCAATTTGATTATTACTAAAGTGTTAGCTTTTCAAGAAAAATCACGTACACATTTGTCCTCTCTGTGGACAGCACTTGAATCGACAGATCGAAAGTGGTCTCTACCGCAAGCTGACATTTCGTAGAACGAGGCTTACAATTAAAACGTATTGGGACCAAACGAAAATCATCCTTTTGGATAAACTTTTCCGAAGATGTTCTTGTTTCTGTGGGGGATATATGCAGCTTGAATAAACAAAAGGTAAAGGCCTCGCATGTCAGATGTCCGGGGTTCAAATGCCGGCACGGTCATTGGGATATGCACTGCTGATGAGCTCTAATAAAAGCGAAACTCGAGTCCAGTGCTTCTCTTTGGTGTGGACTCACCGGAAAAATTACGCCAGAACAGGAACACGACCGTTCAAACGACCGTCCCCGCAAAACCCCAAAATTGCAAACAAAAATTTACCCATTGGGTTCCAAGCGTGTGCCACGCTACCTGACTGGGAAGTCCTGACTGGCGGGTCGATCGATCATATTTACAGTTTCTTTAGTATTCTTTGTCCATAGACAACGATTATGAAAGGAAAGAATGTCCTCGGCATACTAGGACTGTGTGGCAAGCTTCAGATTACGAAACGTTCAGCGGCGGCTTTGAGAATTAGCGAAAGTCTTACCCACGGTCCAAAGAAATGACCCTTGAATTTCGACTAGGTGATTATTCAGCCGGTACTTGTGTAGTCTGCTCGCTAAACAGTGCCTAAACGGGAGCATTTGGTAGATGGATAAACTGCGGAAAAAACATTTAATACATCCTGTATTTGTGGGAATGTTTGACTCCCACCTGTCAGTCTTTCCGTGCGTGACATCTTGATGATGATTTGCACTTGTGGTTTACATTTGCTGTCGGTTTCACATCTACGATGAATCACAGCTAGGGAGCGGGGCAGATAGCACAACGTTTGTCATTAAGAACGCACGGCCCTGTCATTTGCCAATAAAACTGAAGCTAACAGATTGTGAGAGATTTCATGCTGCGCCAGTGGAGTCTAGGAAATGTTGTGACTGGTGACATGGTTCATTTCATCTCAATTTCATTTGTCTTCCACAATCAATTTGGATCATTTTTTCTACCCAATAGCCACAACACCCTGTTCAGAAGTATAGTATGCACTGCGGTCCTGATTAAACAAATTGGTTTGTGGGCAAGTAAAGTTGATTTCTCAGGAGGATAATGATGATGTAGCGTTAAAGTTGTATGCAACGGAATGTCGATTGCTTCAGTTCCAAGAGTGTCGGGGATTTAACTGTTTACAACGATAGTTTAAAAAAATACGGCATTCTCGATCTGTCAGTAGTTTCTGATTTAAAAGTCGCTTTGCAGATAGGCGTTTTTTGGGCTTGAGCTGCTGTCATTTCAGAGGTGACATTCCGGGGTAAGTGTATTAACCATGCTGTTGGTGAACTTATAGGTGGTTCCATCGGTTGCCGAATTTGTGGTTCCATTCTGTTGTAGCTACCGCGAGGTTTCTCTGATGGTGGGTTATATGCGCAATGGATAAGATGTAAGGAGTCCAGAGGATGGCAGGTGCGTGGTCCTTAGCGTGGTCCCCTACAATAAAGTAACAACGAACCCTCTGCACCAGTTTCACTTGAGTCCGCTTGCCATCCCTCATTTTACTGGGCAAGTAACTGGCTGCGTTCACGACGTTTTTGTGAACCTATTTCAATTGCATTTCGTCTAATAGGACAACACGGCTGTTTTGAAACAGATAAGCCAGCTGGTCGGTGAGATGAACATATTTATGACAAGTGCTCCGGCAGAAAGTTGCCGGAGGCCGTCACAACAAGATGGCGACGTACAATCAGACTTATGAGATATCATTGTGCACAGTGGGTTCGTCATCTGAAGTCATTGTGAAGTCCACTCATGAGTAAATCGACATTCTATGTGAAGCGATGTATGATTGATTTATGAGAAATCTCCTGTCCACATTTCTGCCGATTACCAGTGGTTGTATTTTAAATTAAGTTTTAACGTCGACAGCATTTGTGAAGAGGCTGATGAGTAAAACAAGTCTGCGTAGGAACTAGTTTATACGTAGTTATTTCACCCGCTGATAGTCCGAAGTGCTGCAATCTTTGGGCAGCATATACGACAGGATGTCTTTCACCTCATCGAGATTTTTATCTAATTTTTTAAAAAATGTGATCCCAACTTTCAAACTGCAGCCTAAGCCAGTGGTAAAAATTCAATGGAGTACAAGCCCATAAACAAAAAAAACTAGGTTATCCTCATTTTTAAACAACATCCTAATTCCAAAGGATGCTTCACCTATGGCATGAAACCCAAGGGAGTGTAAACCACTCAAAACTTGATATCGAGTAACGCTGAAGTATTCGTAAGAACATTTGACACCTTCTATTGGTTATCTCAGGAACTTCTCGACATCTCTTTGAAAAGTTGTGAGACATGTTGCCACTGGAAACGTATGGATCCTACCCAGTCAACCCGCTGGGCTGAAAACTGTCTTAGAAAATTGTGAGAGATGCATACAATCAAATTGTGACTCACTCAGCTGAGATATTGACAAGTCTCGTCAAATCACGTATTCAGCAGAACAACGGTGAAGTTTTACCTGGCATAATCCACGAAATGGTGAACAAAGGAGCATTACGGGTTCGGAGTGCTGCTGGTTCCTAGTAGGAGTGAAATGGCTGCTTGCGGAAGAGAAAGCCTTTACGCATGAAAGTGGAAATCACAGACCCCCAAATTAGTCAGCCTGGCCTGTGTCCAGCTATTCAGTATGACGCAGAGAGTTTGGATGAGCAAGATGCTGCCTCAAAAAATGTCGTCCGTGATGGGCTGGGCGAACAATCCTCCCATTGCCAACCAGACTTTGGTCGTTTTCTGACCAATCATGGTGCGCCTTCATCTTGAGTCTGACTTAGCGTCCAAACGGTGACTGAAGTTCACGTCAGTGACCAGCTGGGAGCAGACAATACATGTCGCACTTTGGATTTAGCCATATCTATTCGACTGGTTAACTAAATCCTATCCAATGAGTCCAGCCTATGAGCTCAACCGCTAAACTTTGAATTCACTAGGTGGCTGAAACTTACTTTGGGCTCCCTGGTGGGCGCCATAGATTCCAAGCTGATAGTGAAATCTAGATTGTCAAGATGGAGTTCACCTTGTACCGGTCAGCCTATGAACTAACGGCTTATCGGCAAACATTTTCCAATGGAATAGTCCAGACAAAGCTGAACCGATGTGGCCAATTCATGGGTTGATTATAATAGCAACCGATTTCACCCAAATACCTGTAAAAAAAAGTGCTACTTCAAGCAAGCACTTGAATCTCGATTGGCATTCTTCGCAAGTAATGTCCCTAATGCTCATGTTGTACACTGGTCTCGGTTTATGCAAATTACGATAGCCGGAAAAATTGAACATGCGCACTGTTTGTCGAAGAGTTGTGTAAACTTTGTCTTGCTTGGTTGACTGCTTCGTGGCGGTCTCATCTAAATGAAGAGATCCGGCTGAGTTTCTTTTTGACATTGGCTTTACCTGTTAGCGAGCATTTGTCACAACATAAAATTTGGTATTAAGTTGTTGGGAATCCACGGGACTAGGTTTATCAAACGGAACTCAAGAAGGCAACCTTGACTAACAACTAACTGCCCGGAGTTTTATTCGAATAGGACAGCACATTCTGACGTTTAGCTCTGTCCACTTGACACAGTGAGACAAAACCGAACAACAGGGTTTTTCTGTACTGCTGGTAGGAGTTAAAGTCTGTTTTGTTGTCCTGAGCTCATGGGTGGAAATCTTACGCAGCTAGGATTTCGCTGATAGAAAAACTGACAGAATCTTACCACTTTTACGAACTTCTGAGCAAGACACAGTGTACTTCACCAGTTGATGACAAGTAACGAATAATGTGGGCTTATTTTATATGACGGAAGTCGTTTTACTTCTGTGTTTAGCTCGTATGCTGCCCTTACAATATTCTGCCCTCATTTCTGGGAGAAACGCCATGTCTACACGTGCACATGTGCAGACCTTTACACGCAAACAAACAAGCATTTTGGTGACTGTTGACTCATTGTTTGGTTGCAGTATGCACGGTCCATACATATTCTCTCACCAGGAATCAGACAGAACTAGGTATCTTTCTCATCGTGCGACTGTTAACCATCGAATCACCTCCACCTTGGTGGAACCCGGTGGCTGGCAGGCAAATTTAAGGCAAACAGACGGGTGTCAATAAATCGGCACCCACAAGTCGACGACAGCCGAGCGTTTTTCTTGCATCCTGCCCAGTCCCAACAACACTCGCGTGCCCATTCACATAGATTGATGTCCTCTGGGAATATAATGGCATTCACGCAAATTTTCAATAACAATGTCGACTGAGGAATGGATGTGGTCTCAAAGGATGGAGGATTAGGCGAGAAATATTATCCGCCTGTCTAGCTTTGTTCAACCTAGACCAAGACTTTCGGCTTTCTTTGACCTAGTAGTTGGGGCTATGCAGCGTGCACACCAAAAGCGGTGGGGAAAGTTTTTGAAAATTCTGCTCTAGAACGCAAACAAACAGTGCTTATGTTATTTACCTACATTAGGTGCTTAATCTTTTGTCAGTAAGGCTGTCCAAATCTGGAACCTGCTTTCTATTTTTGCAGCTACACTTCCGCTTTGATTCTTTTGATGAGCTCAAATTTTTATAATTCACTGACTGGCTTGTAAAGATTACCTGCTTCAGCATGCTGCGGCAGAGGATACCACAGAGCTGACTGGCTGCAAGCATTTAGACAGAAATGTACAACACCACGTTAGCGACCGCCCGCTGTCACTTGATACATGGATGATATCGAGACTTTGTCGAGGTAAGTTTTCTATCACTGACCTTACAACGCTAGGTTCAGAGTTTTCCCACAGAGTGTGCAGTGAGCAGCACACATGCATCCTGTCCAATGGTTTGCGCTCAAATCGTGACTCAAGAGTAGAACTTGACGGGTTATTCAGACACAGGCGATGCAATTTTAGAGTTTCATGCGTCCGTCGTTGATCCACAGAGAACGGTCAACTCCTAACTTCACTGGTTTCAAAGTTAGGCAGTTTCCTTAACCATGTTATGGGAAAGATCCTTGTTCAAATCTGACGTATCCTGACTTATGTGCTTCACTCAACGTGGAAGTCCCCAGCTCGAGCACATTATGCTTCCTTGTTTTTTGGATTATTTCGTTTCCACGGGCTCCTTACGTGAATACCAAGGGACCTGCGACTCTTCAAAGAGAGTGTTTTATGTTGTTGCTTTTGTGCTGAAATGGGGTAGTTTACTGAAAAAAATGGAGCTTCAATTTAGATGCGAAGATGATTTAAAACGGGCAAAACGATAACGAAATATAGAACACGCGTTAGAATGATAGGAAATTAACACCTCAGTAAATAAATAAATATATTTTGAAGGTACACTGCACATAGAGTTGCTGGATGGCCCTCGACAGCTCTGGTTTCAGCCTTTTTGAGGCTCACCAAGTACGCCCAGTTCCCGAGGATCCGCCAACTGTATATTCTACTTGAACTCAATTTGCACGCAATTCACGAGCTGCACTTATTTGCACAGCAGTTTGCTACTACATAGTATGTTTCAAATATCACATCAAAGGAAGCGCGACATATTAGGTTAAATAGTATCATAAACGGGAGATTCAGCTGGGATTGAGACTCCCTTTGCACAGCAGTTTGCTACTACATAGTATGTTTCAAATATCACATCAAAGGAAGCGCGACATATTAGGTTAAATAGTATCATAAACGGGAGATTCAGCTGGGATTTAGTTGAGACTCCCTTTAGAGCCAGACTAGTGGGTAAATGAATGTATTTTGCGGGTAGCATCATCCTTTGTATCCCACCCAGGTAACTCGACCGAGAATGTATAATTCACTGTGTAAGTAAGATGGTGCAAAGTACTCTAAGGTGTACAAAGTATTTGCACGAGATGAGGACTACATAGCTCTGTTTGCATACTCAGCCGTGTTGAGGCTGTTTTTAAGCTGACATGAATTCCGAAAAAAACGGGTTTATTTAAAAGTTTTGCATAAACTCGGTGTTACGCTAATCATTCAGATGTCGCTAATGTTTCAAATAAGCGGAAGCCAAAAGCTTTAAACACCTTCGCGGTAAGCTGCAACCGGAATACGCCCATGACTGCGGGAACCTGTCCTGCAGAAGTTGAACATCCGGCGCTTTTTGAGATGATCAGGTAAACGAAAAGCCTGAAGGACGAAGGATGCAACGATATCAGACACCATGACACAATCCAACTTGATGAGCTCCACACCCGAAAATATTTCGCTGAGCTCGTCAAGTCTGCTAGCGAGGTAGTCTTCCGTAGGACGAGGACGAACGTCGAATGAATTACACTACAGACAGTTGCAGTGGTTGCAAGAGTCGAGAAACAGCTGCAAAGTTTGGCTAAAATAGAAACGCGGTTGAAGTTACAAGGTGAGCAGAAAGTTAGCAGCTGCAAACGTGATGTTTTTGTAACCGGAAGAATGACCAGTTAGACCCCTGCCACAATACGGTGATTTTTCATTGAAACCTCTGTTGAACGGGTAGTTTCCGAAGCGCGACAGGCGTTCTCTGTTTCTCTGCAATACAATTTAGCACCATCGTACGCACTTTTGTTTTAAAACACTGCGACTGATTAATCGTCATTCTGGTAAATTTTTTACTCTAAATTAAGTGATGTTTCTCACAGATCACAGATATGTATCTGAAAATATTTTCTTCAGGCTTTTCGTTGCACCTAAAAGGGGCTAGGGGCTAAATTTGAGGTGAGGCTTTCAGGATAACTCGCTGAATCATAGCTGTTTATCCTTAGCGGAGATTCTTAAAAAGTTACCCTCGGAAACAAGGAGGGCTCTTGGGGAGAAAGCAGTGCAGAGAACATTTTCTGTATTCTCCCCGCCCGAATAACTGTGATAGTGATAGATTGAAAAAAGACACAACAGAGTGCTTGTTCGAACGATTTCACTGACTTCAAAACAACCCCTGAATGTGAAATACACTCATTTGCATACCAGTTTGGTTTGGGCGGCAGAACCACCTGTAAGCCAGTTGAACCGATCGTTTATGAAACATCCAATTTAGATAGTGACCTCTGTCGCGTTAACATGCTTTGCATATCTGTTTAAACGTTTCTACACCTTGATAGCGGAAACATTCCCCAGGCTACCGCGGATTCTTGTCCCCTTTCTTTTGCATTCTATGTTCGGTGACGCTTGCGTGACCGTTTTTGCTGCCCATCTATTGATGTACACAAAACAGATTTATGGGACAATCTGCCAAGACTTAACTTGAAGGAAACCTGGCACATGAAGCCAACTTCCTGAATTAAGATGGGGGCAACAGTGAGGATTGTAGGTCATTCCAGACGAATTTTGCGACGAACATCCTAGAGATGTTTTAATGTTTCCAGATTAGCAGGGATGATGTTTTGTTAAGGGATAAAACATTAAATTAGATTACCTGTTTAACCCAGTCTCCAGTTTAAAATCTTCAAACAAGTAAAAATTTTACACCTCAGTGAAAAAGTCATCCTGCTTTTTCACCCATTGCTTTCACATTGTATTTTGATCTAGGATTCAGAAAAGATCCATCGGTTTGACGGAAGTTGCTTTGAGGAAGGAAATAATGTGGTGTACATTGCCGATGTTGGTTGAAAGTCGGGAACTGTGTATTTTTCACGTATTATATAGGCGGATTTTTTTGCTCCGCTCAGCTTGTTTGCAACGGTCGATAAGTCAGATTTTCTGGAAGGCATAGGTCGGCCCCATTGACAGGTTGAAATCTCTGTTGAAACTTACCCAATCTCATCACATCACGATCAGTCAATAAGTAGCTTAGAGGAGGAACAACTTTACAAGACGAGTGAAGCTCCCTTCGAAGTCGTCGCTCTCTGAGCTTGTCGGTATGTGACTACGTGGTGTGGTTTCCGTGGTTGAAGTTTGAGTGGCGCCACATCCTGTCCAAGTGCGGGCTCATCACAACTCTGATCAGCGGTTCATGACCGGACAGTTAACTGTTCAAACCATTGGCCAGGAGCTCTCGAGTTCGGAAGTCTCTGGAGTTTCATGAGACGTGAACTGATGATAATTTCCTATAAGGATGAAACAACTGTACAGTGATTATTGATATTTCAGCCTAGACTGGCTGACATTCTTGTAGTTTTTATCATATTTCCGGTTCATACCCGCGGTCTCTCAGGTAGCTCAAAAAGGAGAGAAAACAAACAAATGAACAAACAAGCACGTTACACACTTTTCTCCTTCCTGCAATAGACTACCGAGAAGTGGGGTTAGTCGACTGCATAATTGTCGACACAATGAGGGAAAAGCTGCCAGGACAAATTTTGCCTGACGCTTTCAAAGACTGTAATCATGTATTGGCTGAGTAATAAAACAAATGAACAAACAATGGGCTCGTTCCTTCATCTTGCGGGAAAACAGTCTTAAAATAAAGCTGGTAGGTTGGTTCTGAATTTGGCGTTTGCACTTGACTGGTCGTGCAAATTTGAGCAAAGTCAAAGCGTGAAATGCGTGAACTCAGACAAAACGGTAAGTGATTTCAAAATAAATGGTTGGTAACTGGAAGAATACGCTGCAAGTTTCACCCAAACCGTCTGTCATTTAACATTACCGGTAATGGAGAAACCAACCTTCATCTGCAGAAATACACCTGTTGTCTTCTGATGGTAGCACATCTATAAGGAGAAAAACGACATAGTTCATTCAAACGTGCGGTGTTGCAAGTAAGTTTGAGAACAACTGAGAGCACTCGTCATAAGATGACGTAAAACGCTGTGTTGATCGGAAGACAAGGTAATTTGATGGGTCGATCAAGACCGCAAATTCTTGGACATATTATGCTGATCTGAACAGTCTAAGAACAAACTTGCAACAAGATGTCGGAAATTTCCTTGCGATGTCATTAATACTTTAAAGATGTGTGTGATTATACATAAATCTCTCTTTCCTCAAGCTGAAGAAGACGTGTATTGAACTGAAGATGGTCCAGTTTGCTAGAAACGACACGAGTTTCATTTGCACATCCTGATGGTGGTTTCTGCTTGTATTCAAGTCAGTCGCACTGCGATCTAAATTTTGACCTTTGTGTGGAATTCCAGCTTGAGATGAGTGGAAAAGACAAGCTACTTTATCACCCTAGTGTTGTTTCAGAACTCTGTTCTGTATCATCCCACTATGTTATCTTCTATGGACCTTTTAGTGTTCTTTTTGTACTGAACATAACAGAATAAGATTCGGATATGAGCACTTGTGTTTCTGACTATCCGACGGGGACGCTTAAGGCACAACCCACACTTATGAATGCTTGAAGTCATATATGAGGCAAAATTGTTTTTGCTGTAAACTATTCTAAACGGCTTTGCAAATTTGCTGAGTTAAATTCGGGCTTTCCGCCGCGGTTGCTAATGCGCAACTACTGTGGTCTTCTGGCAAACGGCTACCTTGATTTCCTCGCCGAAAACGCCCTTCAAGGTTGTTAGTACAAATATTAATTTGCACCCTGGGGGGCTAATGACTTTGGGCAAATGGTGGAAAGACCCGGCTATTTATTTCAATGGCGCCATTCCACAAGCAAGAAGAAACTGACACTTTGACATTTAGTTGAATGATGGGTGAATGGTTCTCGCGCGGCATTCCCGGGGCAATCTAACAAATCAAATAGATGCAACCCTATCTGGGTTTTGGCAGAAATCAGCATTAAAAAGAAGGCGATAAGCAACGCTCAACTACTCTAATTCAATCCAAGCCCATGGAATTTCCAGTGGCTGACCTTCCTTTATTATTGAGTGCGTGAGCCTGCACCGTAGACTTGTTTTAATGCTAGTCGGATTGTTAGATTGATTTTTCACGTGCAGAGAGAAATCAAAGCAATGAATTGCGATGCGTGTACGCATTAGCACAAACTTCGGTTGTCCTCGTCTCCGAAAAAAATTACGGACAACGTAGTAGGCGACGAATGTGTAATTGCTAGGAACCCGCAGGTGTCACCTTCCTGCCGCCATGCAGATTTTCCGCATAGAACACAAAAGTTGAGTGGCGAGTATCCCTTTTAGTCGTCTTTGTAAGTACTACTCCTTAAAGTAGGATTAATACCGGTTTTTATTCGCGTATAATTGAGTGTATTATTAGACGCGTTCAGTCGTTTGCCTTGACCATTTGAACCGATTCGATCGATCCTGCCCTTCTATCATTCATTCGTTATGTGCAACACTGCAAGAGTAACTGCTGAACGATATTTGCAATTAACACACGAGACGTCTTAGATCCTAACTCTTTTTAAATCGAGCCCTTTCACTGAAGTACTCAATCGTTAGATACTACGCTTTCTTGGCTTATTCTTGTCAGGGTGTTGATCTCTCTGGAACACCGGAACAGGTGTTCACACACAATCACCACCACGACGATACGAAGAGTTTTCCCCCATTGAGAGTCGTCCTCCAACTTGGGCCTTTTAAGGCGAAATCTGGATTCTATTTTGACACGGAAGTGGATATATATATTCAGCTGCTGGCGAACGCAGACTTCATGTGGGGTGCAACAAAACTGACTGAGGGGTATTTCACAGAGTCTACACTGAACGTATATGGTGCATCTGCCAACTGAGTCTCGACGAACAACAAATATATTAAAAGAAGGATAACTCGTTCAGCCGTAGCACCCTTCCGGTGCCTAGCTGCCATGCCACCCGACGGAAGCACGAGGGCTTGGATACAGCCAGGTTGCCCGAACCTAGACAGGGGAAGTCGACAGGCAGAGGTCGGGTTCGAACCACAGACCTTGCAGTCAGTAAATTCGCGCCCTAACCACGTGAGCCATTTCGCCCCAATAAAGAAACTGGGTGGCAATTTTTGTTGAATTTAGAGAAAAATTGTGAGGTTTTCAAATGCACCTGCTGATATCCTCGGCTCCATCACCCCGGTCTGAGTGAACAGAAATCAGACTGGATTGGTGTAAAATAGTAATGTGAACATACTTTGATGAACTTGTCGTTCATGCTGCTCGTTCAACGCATTCTTTGGTGTCTGCGCAGCATATTTAGTTGGAAAAGTTCACAAATGAGAGATTTGGCTGAATCTCACGACAATATCAAAATAATTTTCAAATAAGTGAGTTTCGCCAGATGTAAACAATCTTGTGCTCAAGTGAAACATAAAGAAAATTAAGGACATGAAATGACAGGTGAAACGTGAGCAAAGCGAAACCGGTATAGGTCAGTCAAATAGAGTTCATCGACCTGGTGAGTAGTAGGTTATGCCACGAGATACCAGAATCCTTTGGCTATTCTGTTTACCTGATTTCCAGTCCACTCCTTTTCTGGCCACCGGCCGCTTCCCATGTGCATCGAGACTTTCTTGGTTTTCGCTCACTGTCGATCGACACGTGTTCCTAGCCTAACCTTTTAACGTTTTAACTCATGCCCGAAGTACGGCCTAATGGATTTAGAATTCTACACATTCTATTTATGTTGCATAGCCTAGATGAGCAAAATGTCAATCTATCTTTCAGGAGAATATTTCGCACCTAACGCATTTTTCTTCCATATAATTTTCCAAAAACAAATTTCACACATACCTTTAGGGCATAGTTAATTTCATTCTGAAATATCCAGTTACTCTGGGTTTATGGGCGTTTCCACAGAAATGTTAACTAGATATTCTGTTTTTGTGTGCTAAATATAAAAAAATCAATAGTCAATATTTTTTATCCTATGACAGGAACATTGGAAACTGCGCGCCTTATTTAGCCTAATTATACACTTTGCTTGGCTACATTATTTTTAGGACAAACTTGAAAATTGTCGCTAGAACCCTACCAAATTTTCAGGATAACTGCGAATCAGTGATGCATGATCTTCCGATATCATCCGTGCATTTTTCTCCTGTTTACCCCACTTTTATGCCAAATCATGATTAGAATTTTTCTATAACAATGGATTTAAAGAATTTTTATTCCAGAAAACTGTGCAAACATGCCGCGGATGACTGATGTCACTCTCTGATTGTCGTCTGGTAGACTGGCGTAAAATGCGTTGGCGCTGCTGGCGGGCGACGACGAGTTTGTTTGAGGGAGCGGAAAAAATCACGTCTTGTTTGCAGCTACATTACAAATGCGATTAAATTTTACCTGTCCAGAAAATTTACGTCTTCCTACTGGTTTTGGCTGTCTTGGGGAAGTAAGGAGGCATTTGTAGTTGTCTCCGACTTCTCATGAAATTCACTTTTCGAACTTGACAATCAAAGAGCATTCATTTCACTTGTTTTTCAAGAGTGACGTCAGGCTTTTTTTATAAAAAAGACAAACAAAATTATAGAAGGAAAATAGGTAAATTTTTGGTCTGTGGTTTTGTTTTCTTGACCTAAAATTGTTCACGTAAGTTTGCTGAAAACTCCAACTGTCTCTAGTGGGGCTCACCGGATTGGCTTATTCCCGAGTTCTTCAACACATCTATCGCAACGTTCTCCCAGATAATATTACCAAACTAAAGAGGATGTTTTATATATTTCCTCAACAGAACGCACTACTCACGCGGTTGCTGAAAACTCTTTGAGGATTCTTTTGGGAAAAATGAGACAACAAAGGATGCATATCGATGAGCTTAAGCGTTGCTTGCGGCAGGTACCTTTAAATTCGAAATGTCCCTGACATTTTCACTGCCTTAGTGACAGTTAACTCTAAGTTGGATTCAGCTACTTCCCTGCTGTTTTGTTGCACTTAACTGCTTCTTTAGGCTTTTTTTTTTACTTTTTATTCACTTTTACAGCTGATAAAGAAGGGTCACCTGTGGTTAATCAGTGAATCTATTGGTCGCTCAAAGGTATTTCAGAAAAGAGAACCTTGGAAATAAATATGACAAGAAATTTCACCCAAAGCCGACTGGTAATGGGGCTGGGATTGCACGTCAAATGTGATTAATAAGTTAAAAGGTCTTAATTGATTTTCGGGTTTCCAAGGCCAACACAAAATAGGACTACTCACGCGTGGGTGTTACATGCAGACTTCACGCTACTTTGGCAAATAAGTGGCAAAACCACGGCTATTTTTCTTTTGAGAAACTATATTAAGTAGCCAAACAAAAGCTGTCCATTCTAAGGAGAAGTGCTTTTGGGGAATTTGTAGTCTATTCGAGTCTACTCTGAAGGACCAACCGGAATCCAGAAAGAGGCAGTCCCGTTTCGTGTTGGACGTGGAAATCGTTTTAATCGATGATAATTCTCAAAACCGAATATAGACTAGGGCAACTCCAGAGAGAGAGAAAATCAGCACCGCCTAGATATCGAACTTCGCATTTGTTTTGCACAATCAGCGATGTAAGTGAAATGGCAAACTAAGTTATTAACGACAGAAATGGGTGTAAAATAAACAACTGGTCGATGTTGCGTCCAACGAGAACCCTGATTACAAAAATTTGTTAGTAAAGCTATTAACCGTTTAAGTAGAAACCGTATTCACGAGGACTTCTTCACTAACTAAGCGCTGTTTTTCCCATAATTTGGTTTCCAACAAAATTCCGTTACAACCAATGAACTCTCAACTACTGATTTTTGCTGAAATGTGTCGGTTACTCTGTTACTGTTCTCTGTTGCATTCCTCTCTATTTCTACAGTTATGGCAAATTATTTGAGTAGTTTATCTGGATGTTTCTAAATGTCATTTCACGCTTACTACTGGTGAAAGGAAGAGGGCATTCGCCACAGAGTTGTTTATTAGAAAATGCCAACTGAGCAGTTAAAGACTATCGGACAGGGAAGTAAAACTCTCATATTCATCTGGTCTACAAAAACTGAATATCCATCTACTCTTTGAACGCATCTTCCTGAACTGTTGCTCAAATCCAAGCAAATGCTACAAATCTACTCCACAAATTCCGTAAAAGATCTCCCTTTTCAGGAGACGCAAAGCGGATTCACGAGAAAACATGCTACTCGCATGCCCCCCTCGATCAATAGTATAACCGTTACACTGGTGGACCATCACACAAAATGGCACGTACCTCGTTATCGATTGAACCGCGTAAATAGCTCTCTTTACAAGTAATAATTGAATTTTAGAATTGTCTGATTGAGATAGAACTTATTTGTCTCGCTTTTGTGCTTTCAGTGAACGCATTGTAGCCAGAACCGGGATTGTTCTTCCGGTGAGAAAGTCCCATTATTCTGTATAGTTGAGCAAACTAATAAACGGCACCTGTCTCATTGTCCAAGTCAGTAGCTGCGCCAGCCCGGACGCCATGTTCCAAAGTGCGTGCACAATTACCCTTCTTTTGGTATTTATTTGATTCAAGTAGGACCAGTAGACCAGATGAAGATTTAGTTGGTGCCTGTGTGTGTATTGCTTAAATGGTCAGTTGGTATACTGTAGCAATATCCGCCTTTGCCGGTTCTGTTTTCAAAGGAGACATAGACACACATACATATGCAGCTATTTTAGCCACCTGGTGGAAGAGCTGTCGTTGTCTTTTGTTCTACCATCCTGTGGATATAGTCGAACTGAATAGAGGAAGCATATTGAAAAAATTTTCTCCAATGGATGGTGGGTTGACAGGCAACTCTTCCAGAAATGACCCCACATTGTGGATTTTTGTTCACGCGTGAGAACAAAGAAGGCACAGAAAAACAAGTGCGGGCTGGGCTTGTCAATCTATTTGATGGAATTTCGTAAACAGATTAAACAGTGTGAATCAAGAAACACCAAAAATTAGTAAAACAAAGTCTTTTTTGTGCTTGTGCATGTGAGTTTTGTCCAATCAAACAACGATGTTGTTAGAGAATGTCATGTAAACGATATATTGACAACCAAACCACTTTTGAGAAAGACAGAGTAACAGACAGGACGGATTGCAACTTTAAACAATAAACTGAATGGTTTTCACGAGAGACTCAAGTGAATCTCTCGTTTATGATGTTATTCAACTGCACAAAGGCCGCCTCCCAATTCAGTTGGCACGATATCCGAGATATCACAGTATATTTTCACAAAGAAAACTACTCAAAAGGTAGAGCGTAAGGTTTACGGAAACTCAGGGGACTGCGCCTATCTCACCAAATCCCAGAAGGGCTAATCCGGTCGTGGACTGTCAAAAAGTTTTCAGCAAGCTTGAGAGTAGTTTATGAAAATAAACTAAGTGCTTTTGGTGCGCATTTTCTCAGAATCGTAGAGGAGTGCCTTGTAGAGAAAGCTAACTGATTACAAGCGTTCAAAGCCTTCTTGCTGAGTACCAACTGGTGATGAGCACGATGTTACCGACTAGTAGGTTAAGAAGATCCTAATTCATGAGAATTCGGTACTGAGTATTTCTTAGTGAGGCTTATAAAGACTCCGTTTAAGTCTGAGGCAGCTTGTATGGATATTATCAGTAGGGAGAGCATTTGGGGTACGAACTGAAAATCCATGTTCTCAAGTTTTCGGCCACTCCTCTGCTGGGACCAGAGGACCATGATAATTTCGTGGATTGGCAAGTAAATGAGATTTACAATGAATTTACAATAGTCCATGTTGGAAAACACACGTAACCGACGTTGGCTGGGACATTAGTCCGTTATTTATTATCACTGGTGGCTACATGAATCTCCAAGAAAGATTCTCTGAATAGAAACAGATTCTCATCATGGTCTAGAACTTAGCTTTCCGTGTGCCACAAAAGAATGCGACTGTCGATTATGGAATTATTCACAAAAACTTCCAAATTCCCCTTTTTGGTCTTCAATTTTAATCAGAAGAATATACCTTATATAAGAAGATAACGAATATTGGATGTGGCCTTTTGTCGAAACGATTGCTGATCTATGATTATGGATGTCACGTGAGATAAAAACACGCCACAGTAACCAAGGCTTACTTCGATCTCTGAAACTTTGGACCACAGACAGAATATCTAATCTGGGCTGTCGACTCTTACACCAAGTTACCATTCAGACAAGAAATAGCAGTCAAAATTCTGAAAAACTGTCCACGTTCCCAGCCTTTAAACACCGGACTAGTTTAGGTTAGTACACATTGTTCAATACAGGTAACCTTAAAATTATCAATGTGTGGCTTTTGAATTTGACCGGATGATCATTCCATCATAATAAGGACGAATTATCTAAATCGGATGAGCCTTTTGGAATCCAAAGTGCTCTTCGCTTAAAACACGCAGGCTCATAACTTCGTAATCACCCACTTAAGGAAAGATGGATAACTTTATGCCCGAATTGAATTGACTATTCACACTTTATCTAAGTTTTTTGGCTGTGCCAACAAAGAGGTGACTAAGTGGTCTTGAAACGACTCACCAAAGATTTTCCGGGACTTTCTGTATCTTCACGATGAACCTGCTATGTTGGCCTCTAAGGGGAACAGTCTTTAGAACAAAACTAGTGATTTGAAGAGCTCCCCTAATGCAACATAGAATCTCCAGCCTACAACATACTGAGTTGGGTCACTCCATATTCTCCAGGTTTCAATGTAAAGTGATTCAGTAAACCAGTCAGCTGAAAGAACAAATGCATCATTTAGAAAATCACGATAGGTCACTTGAAACTGCTCTTCCGGTGTGCGATGGTCACATAGTCCGCTTGTTGAAAGTTTTCTAACGACAGCAAACCGGGACACACGGGAACACAATTCCACACACATTTCAAGTGAATTGAGAGAATTTGTTTGCCTATTCTGAATTTATGGCTTTTACTGCCTTGATTTCTGATCAACAATATGTACTAATCAGGATTTCCAAAGTCCCCGGCTGTTGCGTGTCTAGGCTTGAGAATGAACACAGACCCGCTAGGCACGTGAAACCATTATTCGGAGCTGTCATGCGAGTAAACATGTGGACAACATGAACAAAGGCGAGTATAAGAGCCCGTGGAAAAAAAAGTTCAAACAAACCCTGGAATATGCAAATGATTTAGATGTGCAACCATACACTCTGTGGTGTGCAGGCTTTTGGGAAGTTTGTAAGAAGACAACTGTATCGCTTTAATTGGGAAGTCCGTTAAGCCAGGTGCAGTTAGAGACGCATCGAAGATGTACGGGCAAGCTTATCTCTGGTATCGGTCGGAGAAATAAGTAAGTTTTTCCACCTGAGGATCCTGTGTCTGTGAAGTATCATTGAGGTCGTGTAGACTGTGTGGTAGAAGTACTTGACTTGGCAAATAAGTATGCAGGTTAGACTTGCTAGTCACGTGAGAAGAAAACAGCTTCACAATACATTTCACCGGAACGGCATGCGTTCCGGCTACTTAGCACAAAAAGTTTCCATCGACAGTTTATAAATTATTCAGCAGGTTGTGGCACGGATGCGCCCGAATTGCGCGGTGGATTGCAATACAGTAACAACTTTCAAAGAGGATCAACACAGAAAGAAACCAGAGTACTTCACTGGTGTCGCAACTACTCTTGAAAATACACTCCCTTTTTTAGGGAATTTGTGGGTCGTACGAAAAATTCGCAGCGAGTCCTCCATCCCCGCGGGGGGAACTAAAGTGCTCAAAACCAAACCTCCGGTCTGCTTGTTCAGGAGCACCGTCACAATGGTTGAGTGTCACGTTGAATAATTATAGTCATAAGCATTGCCGATAAATTGCACAGCCACAAGCTCTTCTGGATTGGAATGAACCCAGATTTGGATGGGCACTTAGCACACTTCGTCCTAGTACGCCAGTTACAACATAGATTAAAACAAAGAAGTTGAAACGTATCTTGTGAGAACGCACGATAGCGTTTCTAAGACTGTTGTGCTTTTTGTGATGTACTTCTCATAATGTTGCTGAAAATCCGTCGATAGCCGTCAGCAACCTTATGAGTAGTACATTACAAATATATACATGTATCGCGATATCTCGAATATCGTAGCGACTGAAACATGAGGCGGCCTGGTGCAGCACATTCAGTTGCCCGAGAACATCACAAACGAGAGATTCAGCTGGGTTCCAGGTGAGTCTCTTGAAAAAAACAAGTTAGTTTACAAATGAGTGTATATTCGCTAAATGTTGTGCTTTGTTTTACGGGCATATTTTCATGATATTTTATATTTTTAGTCTTGGATGAAGTTTACTTGAATGGGGCAGAGAGAAACTAATCGTTTGTCTTGACACAGATGCAGGGATGGTTGAACATCATACGAGTTTATCGGGCTGCGTTAGCACGTTTTAGTTGTCAATGTGTATGGTGACTGATCTAGTCTGGAGCTATCATTCCAGGTGAAACGACATATTACATTGTATTCCTTCCATAAAGCCCAGCTGCATTTACGTTCTCCTGGTGCGAAAAATTTTCGGATCGGTTATTCAAAGTCATCTCGTTCGTGGAGAAACAATTTTGTCAGTGATGTAATTTCAGTTAACCTGAGAGCGTTCCCTGAATCTCCCGTATTTAAAGTCGCTTCATGTGATTGATGGTAGACGCTGTTGCCAACTCTACAGAAAGTGGTTCTGCATCTGAACCTCCATTCGTTTTGTTGATCAAAGTGCTTTGCGTAACACGACTGCGTTTAAACGGAAAAGATCGTTGCTTTATCAGGAACTAACGCATCAATAGCTTGCTCTCGCAAAATAGATTTCGTGGACATCGCCAATTCGAGGGCTTACGCCGTGTTAAATCTAGTTATTATTTTCAGCGGACGAGTGTATGCAAACAAATTCGGATTCCCGTAATCTATTTGTCCATATTATCTGTATATTCGTGCTTCATGTGAGAACTCACGTGACTCTTCACTTATCGTACAACGGAAAAACATCACCACATATTGGTGGGAGTACGTTGAGTAACAGTCAATGACCACTGAAATTTTTGACTAAATTTTTAGCTAAATTTCACTAATTTGTCGGCCTAATTGTGCAAGTTCAGACTAGTTAGTGGTGATAGCTACTGATGAAAACACTTCTGAGAGAAAAATTAATTCAATATTACTCCTCCTCCTTTTATGACAGTTCATGCACAGCTCGAAGTCGGCCATGTTCTCTAAGATGTCCTCACCCAGGAGTCTGTGCTGCCATTTCGAAATAACCTGCAACAAAATGTGCCATGAACTATCGTTTTACACAAAATTCATCCACATTCCGCCCAAACCGGTCCATCGTTTTCCATTAGATTTTGGACCTGAAAATTCAAAATGAACGGTAATAAGTCGATTGGCTAATGTGCTTTGGGTTAGCCAGTTTCAACCTATTATAATTCCGACTGGTCTTGTTCACTAGTTCCCCAGTCGGCGACGCTGGGTAAAAACTTGTCGCTTGCATGCACCATAGTTACCCTTGAGAATTTGAGAACGATGCTGAAGTCGGCGACATGATAGTTTGGTGACTAGGTGCAGAATACAGTCGACAAAGAAAAGAGGTATTAATTAGTTTGATTCTAGCTGCAGCTAGGGACGAAAAGGGTCTGGGCTGTATCAAAATCTTGTGCCTTTGGGTTGAAATAAGCTTTTGTTTCTGTAAAGGACGACGACACCACAACTGTCGAACTTGCTGTATTTAAACACCGATCACAGAAACATGCGATCCAAACAAAATTTCCAAATTTTCCATATTGTTACCTGGTTGCTGAAATCGTAGATATGGATTAAGCATTCACACATAAATCCAGATTGAAAAAAGGATGAGCGAGTGGACTTTGACGCATGGAATGATGTCTCGTGAAAATATTATAAACGAAGTCCCTGCGAGTCAGCTGATTAGGACTTTGCCGGCAAAATCGCCAGCTTCAGAATCCGTAAAAAATAGAATATGAAAAACCACCTTTGGGATATGGTACAGGTGGCGAAAAGTTTATTATCCCTTGCTATAAAAACTTTGATTGACCTTGGTTTTTGAGGATGGAGAATCGAGTCAGTCATGTCCATGAGTAAACTTCCGCGACAGTCATCATTGTCTGAGGGAAGTGAACTAGTCAGACGAAAATACGCGACTTCCTCCGTTGGTGTGCGTCGAGTCACAATGGAACATCCTTCCGTTTGGCAGGGTTGTATCCATGCGCCAAGCAAGGTTGTTCTGCTAACTGAACGTTTGGGAAGTTGCATCGGCATGCGCTTCTGTGGGAGCAAAAGCATCTGTTCAAGGTATGGCCTAAGAAACAATAGCTTAGACCTAGTTCGTTAACAAGCGCTTTGTCGTGGACATCCGAAGGTTGATTTTCGTAAGGTGGTTAGTGCTGGGACACCGGTGGAATTCGCAGGTGGCGTCAATATCAGTAAAGTATTCGAACAAGAAACAGAGAGGAAAAGTGACCTTGAAGCAAAAAAACATCTATACTACATGCGAATTTGATCGTCAGACTTAATATATGGAGGACTATCACATGTTAAATGACCCTGGAGGATTTTGTGAATGCCATTCAGGAAACTGCCAGTATCACCACCCGTGCTTACGCGGAGCATGGATGCATTTTGAAGATCCAGATAGTTGAACACTGTTCCGAACAATCTCTTATTCGATGATATAATTTATCAAGTTATTTGTTGCAGAATTTACCGTATAGAAAGGATGTTCGAATTAGTTTCTTGTTCGCGGGATTTTCGCTCGCTGACATTGAAACAACAGTGATATTTTTTTCATCAGTTACTTGCTATCACACTTCCTTCCAAGTAAGTTTATCAGTTAATCTTAGTAGGAGTCAGAGTGCATACAATTTGTGTGATCATGTTTTAGGAGCCAGTTATGTTCCTCTCAGCATGGGCTCACTTACTGACTCAGTAGTTTGCTCTGAGGTGTTAGTAAAAAAAGCACAGCTCAGTACTGTCTTAATTATGGGATACTGCTGTGAGCAAAGACCTCCCACAAGCTGTTTCGAAGGTCGATCTCCACTTTTTCTCATTGCTGAAGCAAGATGCGTGAGTGTAGCGTACACGCCTCAGTTAAAGCATCATCAAACTCAATGTGCGTGAACAATCGGCCAAGATGAAGACACGTATTTTCCTTCTAATAGTCAATCTTAACTGAAAGCTTGCACCGGAGGCTAATCGTGTGATTGAGCCAAAGGGGCAAAAGCCGAATACCCTCTGTCCCTAACCGGTCAGTTACACACTTACACCGGAATGGAGCGTGGATACACGCCACGGTTTCCACTTCATTTCGAAGGCTCCTAGAAAAACCGATTGCCCGGAGCAAGTCCATTTGACTTATTGAAACGACAACTGGTTGATGGAGAAAAGTAGACATAATTCACACGAAATGAAAAGGACTGGACGTCAAGACATTCAGTGGCTCACTTTTGAAAGGAACTCACTAAGATTAATCTGTGTGCACATGTAAAAACAGATTGGAAAATCGAAACAAGTTTCTCAGCATTGCGTTGCGCTTTTTGCACACAAACTGGCATTGCGTTTCGTCACAGTTGCTCAGGAGTCCCCGTCTATAGAACTAAACCCGATTCCTTTAAGGGTATTATTACTCGTGAAGATGGAGGCGATACTTCTAGGCACAATTCGAATGTTTGTCTATTTTTAGTATTTTATCTGACAGATAAATTAAACATGTATAACCAGAGAATAAAAATCAGATATCCGTTAGTCTGCTTCTCAAGTTTGGCAACCAGCTTGCGAGCAGTTCATCACCATTCGAACATATACCTCCGGGTATAACTGTCCCATCAAGGACTGGTTCCGATACTTCGGTTATCAAATAGCGCCTATGATCAGGGGATCAAAGAATGGAACCTGATTTCGCCAAACTTTCACGTAGTACAGAAACATGTGTCAGATGACTTACCACTCGTTTGAAGTAGTCCGAAAATCTGTTACACTAGTTTGAGATGACTGACGACACACCTTTCTGTTTTTCCTTAATCTGCATGACAGCTGTGTGCTTCACAATGCCCGTCTAACTTGGCCTGATATCCACTGGTGATGAGCAAACCGATTCCATGAAGAGAATAAAAATGATGCTTGATCTAGACAGCTTGTCACATATATAAGCAGCCCGCCCTACCTTTGTGCTCATAAGAATTCTGAGATTGTGGGGAGATAAGCAGATGTCAATGACTCTTTGACAGTCCTTACAAACCAACATCAAACTGATAGCTACTCTAAGGGGAAATGTTGTGGATGGACACGTTAACTAAAACCTGTGAACATATCACAACGCCTCCAACTGGCAGGTTGTCGTGCTGTAGACACGCCCAGGCATTGTCTGGTCCAGGATTCGTGTCCTTGCACGAACGCGCATCATTAGTTCCGTGTAAAACAGCTGAGTATGACTGACAGTTTCCTTGAGAGATGTTTAGCTGTACACAGCCAATGGTCGTGGATGGACAGGTTGGCGGCTGAATTAATCAGTTGATATAAACATATGCTGTTCAAGGTTTCAAGTTTCTTCTGGCGCCATCGAGCTTCAACTGTAAGACTTCTCCGCATAGGTCAGTAGTTCGAGATGTTTAGCTGTACACAGCCAAGAGCTGGTCGTGGACAGGTTGGCGGCTGAATTAATCAGTTGATATAAACATATGCTGTTCAAGGTTTCAAGTTTCTTCTGGCGCCATCGAGCTTCAACTGTAAGACTTCTCCGCATAGGTCAGTAGTTCGCACCTGCATTCAATTCTACGTGCTCATCTTACTCATGATTGTCTAGATAGTTCCAACTACAGGTGGCAGGTGACAGGTTGGTAAAACACAAGAATAGAGTGACAAAAGTTTATGAGCACATCCATGTAGGCGACGGACATGTGGTTTTGTGTGGACTGTCTGATAATGGACATTCAGCCACCTACTGCTGCGAGCCTACCGGATCATTTGACTTACCGGCAATTTTCCAAACTCTCGGAGTGTAAATCAAGGCTGATCTATTTTCAGGTCGGTCTTCCATCCTCAAAAGGGGTTCACGCTCGATTTCGCGTTGGACACTAAACCGGTTTGCAGATAGCGTCACTAGGGATGATATTTATCACTTTCGGGATTAATTTCACCGTTCCAAGTTCATACGGCAGCAGTATCAACTCTCAAGATGAAACTAGGGTGTCCTCAGCGAGTGGAAATTTCTCGAGCAAGCACAACAACCGGCAATCCTTTTCTCGGCATCCGATCGACTTGGCAAATCATTGGGTCTCCTAATAGACGAGCCGCTGAGAAATACACACCCACACGACATTCATTTACACCCAGGTGCATGAGAGAATCCAGTGGTCAACTTCTAGCCTGTCGGTATGTGAACCTATCAGGGGTGCCGACTGTTATTGGGATGCAAACAAGGAGGATGAACGAGGCGTGTGAATCACGATGTCCCATTAAATGGGACGAGGATAAGAATTCAGGCACATCCGTCTCACGAACCAAAGCTGAATCAACATGTACAGTAGCTCAATAGGTTAACAGCAACAAATCCCAGGCGGAAGAGCCCCTGGGCTTGGCATCCCACTCAGTAGTAAACAAGAACAGAAGATTCTCCCGGCCTGACTTGTCCGAACCGAAACAAGTCATTTTAATAAAGGGAGCTAGTCACAAGTTTACTGAAAATTCTTCGACAGCTCACGACCGGTTTCGCGCTTCTTGGGGCTCATCAGGTAGGCGCAGTCTCCGAGGTTCCGTCAACCTCATGTTCTACTTGAACCCAAATCGGACAGATTTTGACAAACATTTATTTGCATGTCATTTTATTAGTCGTAGACCACGTGTTTGTTGATCTGTTCGCCAAGTTTGGTATTTGCCTGCAACATTTTTGCCACCACTCCAACGAGCATCATCGCTGTACGGAGATGGAGTTGACGAAACTTTGACAAGCGTTGACAGCTAACCTCTGCGAACAGATCAGCCCAACTGGGTACACTTTACACAACGTTCTACTCTACCATGATTTCCCGAAGCACAAATATTCCACACATTCAAAATTCTTTTGGACAGTCCCCTTCGTGCAGCTTCACCCAGAAAGCGACAAACATGGAGAGTGGAATCATGTGATGCGTCAAAACAGGCTGAATAACTTCATCTGAGTATTTAGCTAGAAATTTAAAGATTCCAAGTGGAGAAGTTTATTTGACTATTTCAGATGCGGTCTGAAGAAAGGTTAACCAATTCTGACTTTCAAGTGTATTAAAGAGTGACTTGTGCGAGTGCACAACAAAGATGGAGGCACAAAACAAAATTTAGCCAGGTTGTAGTTAGAAATGACCGCCGGCTGGTACCAGTTCAAGCGTCACACGGTTTCTCTTCATTGTAACCAAGTCCATATTCGCACAATTACACTCGCCAACGACTGGTTGTTTTCGCATTTGGTATCCACTAAGCTTGTGGATCAAAATGACTACAGTAAGTTTTCCAAAAGTAATTCTCAGGACAGCGGTCGCTTCTTCGTGTGGTTTCACAATAGCTCCCAACAATCGAAGATATTAGTCCAGTGATTCGCCAAGTACCCAAAGGTGGCAGTCATTTTGGGCTCGCAGGTCTAGGTGGCTACGCGAACAAATTCTCTGAAAGGAACATTGGCAAATAGCACAGTCAACATGCTTGGTCCATATGCTGACCCGCCAATGTCGCTTGGGTTGTTCCACAGTGCTTTTCGGTTAACGGAATCTGGGACTTTGATGAATCTCATGAATAGTCTATGGAGTGGCTGATAAAATTCGAGATCATTCTCCCGTGTCTTGCGTTGAAAGCCAAGTCATGTGTGTCCCCCCACCTTTCCATAACCCGCAGTGCTATCCAGGGACAGTCTCGTCCCAAACTACCGGTTGATTGACGACTGTGCAGGATAGAGCGCAAAACTTTCTCTGCTATTCACAAAAGACTGGTGTCACGGTAGCTGCCTCTCTTCTGCCAATAAAATTTCCGCCTATACAAGGGATTACTGCTGCATCACCGAAGCCTTGAGCGACATCCTCCTGACTGTGTACAGCAGATAGGGAAACCGGTTTTGCAGTCTTGGATTTCATAGCTTGTGGATTCCGCCCGCGCTCAAGAAAGCTCAGCGGTTAAGACACGAATTTACTAAATGGGAGGCTTATGGTCCGAACCCAATTTCATCATCTCGACTGCTGCTCTCTAAGCTTGGGCAACCTAGCATTATACTGGCCTTTGTGCTTTATTCGGGTGGCATCGCAGCTAGGCACCGGAAAGGCGATATAGAAGAACGATGTTTATTGTGTAGCTATCGCAGTTCTTCCCCAATGCTCTCATAATTTGCAATTGGTGTGTGACCACCTAGGTGTGATGTCGAGGCTGTTAGTATTCTCCTTTTCAGCAGCTTTTTTACCTGATGTGAAGCATCGTTGTTGAACACTGATTTCATGCTGTCGATTATGATGACGACTTACCTGATGTCAGGTAGAGGTGCTGAATTTTCTGCAAATAGGGTTAGTGTCAAAATTCTTTTTCACAAAGAGATCCGAGCGCAATTCAGACCCTGTTCTTGGCTGTTTAAGACTTTTCAGGTGCATGGTTCAGGTGATTTTGGATTGCTTTTAGGCTGCGCATGTTGGTTCTTGAATCGTTTTGATAAACACAGAATGGCGTCCTTGGATCACGATAAATCTTGATGGCTATCTCTGATCAAATCAGTTTGGTTTCCAACAAATTGTCTGTGCACCGATAGCTTCGTGAACGTGGGTTCCCTTTCGGTTGCAGTGCCCTCTAAGTGTGTTCGTGCTCAGTTCCGTTCCATCCGCTTGGCATGGCAGTTTTTCAAGAGCGCACGCAATTTGACATGTTTGCATTTCAGTCAGCCCAATTTGACGCAATTTGACATTTTTGCATTTCAGTCAGCCCCCAAAACACTTTGAAGGTCAGTAAATTCTGAAGGCCTCTGTAGTACACAGTACTTGGTATAATACGGATTGTGTAAGGTAGACGACAGTTTGAGACCTGACTAAATACTAATCTCACGAAGCCGTGCAAACATTCGCAATGTGTAGCGCTAAATCAGCTAACTGGCTAGAAAGTGCGCTGTAGCTCACATCTGTATGATAAGGGAGACATCCTAGTCGACTGACTAGCATAGACAAACAGTCGCTGGCACTGCCAAGCAGATAAACTGTAATAAAATAATCAACTTGGTGTTCGTGACCCCTCCTTGGATGAATCCATATGGCAACGGCGCCCGCATTGAGGGATGTGAATGTTGTTAGAAGGTTGAATTTTGCGCACAGTGTCAGTAACCATCTGCCGTTGTCATTCGCTGGTCCGAACACTCAGGCTTGCACGATTATCGATTCGATTATTGCATTTGTCCCATACGAAACAGTAGTTGCCTGAACGTCCATAACTGAGAATTTTCGATAAATTGTTATACAGTTTGTTGTCCTTCAGGTATAACAGTATGGGCCTATATATATATATAT